>NW_024103613.1:0-25011 GCF_003945595.2 Pipra filicauda
GGTGTCCCAGGTACCCTCACCTGCCCTATTTCAGGATGACGTGGTAGCTGTCGCTGCTCTCGGCTGCAGAGGAAGGCACAGGTGAGGCCGGGGCAGGTGAGGGGGCGTGGCCAGGTGTGCCCCCCCAGCCCCAGGTGTGCCCACCTTTGAGGGTGTCCAGCAGGAAGCAGGACTCGTCCGGAAGGTTCTGGAGCATCTGGAAAAGAAGGAAAAGGGATTGGGGGGGTTGGGATCAAAGGGTGGGAGGGGCCCAGGTGAGAGCTCAGGCGTGTCTCAGGTGTGCCCCAGGTGTGTTCCCAGGTGTGTCCCAGGTTTGTCTCAGATGTCCCCCAGGTGTGTCTCAAGTGTGTCCTGGTATGGCCCAGGTGTGTCCCAGCTGTCCCCAGGTATCCCCAGGTGCATCCCAGGTGTCCCAGCTGTCCTGAAGTGTGCCCAGGTGTGTCCCAGGTATCCCCAGGTGTGTCCCAGGTGTGTCCCAAGCATATCCCAGGTGTATCCCAAGTGTGCCCAGGTGTGTCCCACCTGTCCCCAGGTGTATCCCGGGTGTATTTCAGGTGTGTCCCAGGTGTCCCAGGTGTGCCCAGGTGTGTCCCAGCTGTCTCAGGTGTGTCCCCAGGTATCCCCAGGTGTGTCCCAGGTGTCCCCAGGGGTGTTCCAGGTATGTCCCAGCTGTCCCCAGGTGTGTCCCAGGTGTCCCTAGGCATGTTCCAGCTGTCCCCAGGTGTGTCCCAGGTATGCCCCAGGTGTGCCCCACGTATCCCCAGGTGTGTACCAGGTGTGTCCTGGGTGTGTCCCAGCTGTCCCCAGGTGTCCCAGGTGTGTCCCAGGCATGTCCCAGGCATATCCCAGCTGTGTCCCAGGTGTATCCCAGGTGTTCCCAGGTGTGTCCCAGGTATGCCCAGGTGTGTCCCAGGTGTATCCCAGGTATGTCCCAGGTATGCCCAGGTGTGTCCCAGGTGTATCCCAGGTGTGTCCCAGGTATGCCCAGGTGTGTCCCAGGTGTGTCCCAGGTACGCCCAGGTGTATCCCAGGTGTGTCCCAGGTGTGTCCCAGGTGTGTCCCAGGTATGCCCAGGTGTATCCCAGGTGTGTCCCAGGTATGCCCAGGTGTGTCCCAGGTGTGTCCCAGGGATGCCCAGGTATCCCCCGGGTTCTCCCAGGTGTGTCCCAGGTGGTTCCAGGTGATTATCCCAGGTGTGCCCAGGTGCTTACCCAGGGTGTTATCCCAGGGGTGTCCAGGTATGCCCAGGTGTGTCCCAGGTGTATCCCAGGTATGTCCCAGGTATGCCCAGGTGTGTCCCAGGTGTATTCCAGGTGTGTCCCAGGTATGCCCAGGTGTGTCCCAGGTGTGTCCCAGGTATGCCCAGGTATCCCCAGATGTGTCCCAGGTGTCTCCCAGGTGTGTCCCAGGTGTCTCCCAGGTGTGTCCCAGGTGTGTCCCAGGTGTGTCCCAGGTGTGTCCCAGGTGTATCCCAGGTGTGCCCAGGTGTGTCCCAGGTGTATCCCAGGTGTATCCCAGGTGTGTCCCAGGTATGCCCAGCTGTGTCCCAGGTGTCCCAGGTGTGTCCCAGGTATGCCCAGGTGTCTCCCAGGTGTGTCCCAGGTGTATCCCAGGTGTGTCCCAGGTATCCCCAGGTGTGTCCCAGGTGTTACCTCGTCGCTGACCAGGACGTGGATCCCGGTGGGTCCCTGTTTGTGGATCTGCTGGATCTGGTGGGCGGAGACGCGGAACAAGTGAGCCAACTTCTCCGAGAGCTCGGCCGCCGTCAGCTCCTCCAGGTACAGCGCGTGGTACACTGCGGACAGGTGAGACAGGTGAGAACACCTGGGACAGGTACGGACACCTGAGACAGGTACATACACCTGAGCTCCTCCAGGTACAGCGCGTGGTACACTGCGGACAGGTGAGACAGGTGAGAACACCTGAGACAGGTACGTACACCTGAGACAGGTGAGACAGGAACACCTGAGCTCCTCCAGGTACACAGTGTGGTACACTGAGGGGAGAGAGGAACATACACCTGAGACAGGTGAGACAGGAACACCTCAGCTCCTCCAGGCACACGGTGTGGTACACTGAGAGGAGATAGGTGAGAACACCTGAGACAGGGACACCTGAGACAGGTGTGCCACCTGAGCTCCTCCAGGTACACCATGTGGTACACTGCAGGTGAGACAAGGACATACACCTGAGACAGGTGAGACAGGAACACCTGAGCCAGGTGGTACACTGGGGACAGGTACAGGTGGTGTGGTACACTGGGGACAGACAGGTGAGACAGGGACACCTGAGCCAGGTGTGCTCCCAGGTGTGCTCCCCCATTCCCAGGTGTGTTCCCAGGTGTGCTCTCAGGTGTGCTCCCCCTTTCCCAGGTGTGTTCCTCCATTCCGAGGTGTATCCCAGGTGTGCTCCCCCATTCCCAGGTGTGTCCCAGGTGTGTCCCAGGTGTGTTCCCAGGTGTGCTCCAAGTATATCCCAGGTGTGTCTCATTCCCAGGTGTGTTCCCAGGTGTATCCCAGGTTTGTCTCAGATGTCCCCCAGGTGTGTCTCAAGTGTGTCCTAGGTATGGCCCAGGTGTGTCCCAGGTGTGTCCCAGGTGTGTTCCAGGTGTACCCCAGGTGTATCCCAGATGTGTCCCCAGGTGTGTCTCCAGGTGTGTCCCAGGTGTGTCTCATTCCCAGGTGTGTCTCATTCCCAGGTGTGTCCCAGGTGTGTCCCAGGTGTGTTCCAGGTGTACCCCAGGTGTGTCCCAGGTGTGTCTCATTCCCAGGTGTGTCTCATTCCCAGGTGTGTCCCAGGTGTGTCCCAGGTGTGTCTCATTCCCAGGTGTGTCCCAGGTGTGTCCAGGTGTGTCCAGGTGTCCCCCCTCACCGAAGAAGGTTCCGGCTCCGTCCCCCTCCTCGGGCTCTGTCCGGGGGTCCCTCCCCTGCCGGGGGTCCCTCCCCTGAGCCGACTCCTGGCACACGTAGAGAGTCAGCCGGGGCCGCACCTGCCTGCAGGTGAGGGACAGGGGAGGGGGGACAGGGGAGAGGGGACAGGGGAGGGGGGACAGATTTGATCCTGAATTCCCAGATTTGACCCCAAACTCCCAGATTCGATCCCAAATTCCCAAATTTGACCCCAAACTCCCGGATTCGATCCCAAATTCCCAGACTTGACCCCAAACTCCCGGATTCGATCCCAAATTCCCAGACTTGACCCCAAACTCCCGGATTCGATCCCAAATTCCCAAATTTGACCCCAAATTCCCGGATTCGATCCCAAATTCCCAGATTTGACCCCAAGCTCCCGGATTCGACCCCGAATTCCCAGATTTGACCCCAAGCTCCCGGATTCGACCCCGAATTCCCAGATTTGACCCCAAGCTCCCGGATTCGACCCCGAATTCCCAGATTTGACCCCAAACTCCCGGATTCGACCCCGAATTCCCAGATTTGACCCCAAGCTCCCGGATTCGACCCCGAATTCCCAGATTTGACCCCAAGCTCCCGGATTCGACCCCGAATTCCCGGATTTCCCCGTACCTGCCCTTGAGGGCGTTGAAGAGCCGGATCCCGTCGGCGGGGCCGCAGATCTGGATCACGTCGTCCCTGCTCAGCTTCAGCAGGTCGGCCCCTGCACAGCCCAGAGCACCCAAAATCACCCCAAATCACCCCAAAATCAGCCCCAAATCAACCCAAAATCACCTGGAAAAAAAACCAGAATTACCCCCAAAATCGCCCTAAAATCAGCCCAAAATCAGCCCAAAATCACCTCAAAAGCACCCAAAAATCATTCCAAAATCAACCCCAAAATCAGCCCCGAAATCACCACAAAATCACCCCCAAAATCACTCCCAAATCGCCCCAAAATCACCTGAAAAAAACCAAAATCACCCCACAATCACCCTCAAAATCAACCCCATCACCCCAAAATCAACCCCAAAATCACACCCAAATCAACCCCGAAATCACCACAAAATCACTCCAAAAATCCCCCCAAAATCAGCCTCAAAATCACCACAAGATAAACCCCAAATCACCCCAAAAATCATCCCGAAATCAACCCCAAATCACCCCAAAATCAACCCCAATATCAGCCCCAAATCATCCCAAATCACCCCCAAAATCACCCCCAAAATCACCCCAAAATGAGACCAAACTGACTCAGAAAACCCGCATTTTCCACCCCAAGATCAGCATTTTTCAGCTCCCAAACGCACAATTTCCCGCCCCAAAAATGGCATTTTTCAGCCCCAAAAATCTGCATTTTCCAGGCCCAAATTTTGTGTTTTTCAGCCCCAAACCTCACATTTTTCAGCCCCCAAACTGGCATTTTTCAGACCCAAAATTGGTGTTTTCCAGCCTCAAAATTTGCATTTTCCAGCCCCAAACCCCACATTTTTCAGCCCCAAAATTGGCGTTTTTCAGCCCCAAAAATCAGCATTTCCACCCCAAAATCTGGCACAGGTGAGGGGGAACACCTGGAACAGGTGAAGGGCACACCTGGCACAGGTGAGGGGCACACCTGGCCCAGGTGTGCCTGTGCCAGGTAAGGGCTGTGCTCGTGCCAGGTGTGCTGGTGTCAGGTGAGGGCTGTGCCCTTGCCAGGTGTGGTTGTGCCAGGTGAGGGCTGTGCCCTGCCCAGGTGTGCCTGTGCCAGGTGAGGGCCGTGCCCTGCCCAGGTGCCAGGTGTGGGGCGGGCACTCACCTGAGAAGTTGCGGAAGAGCCGCGCGAAGGGGCCGAAGCGCTGCCGGTGCAGCCACTGCTGGGCCTCCTGCGGCGTCCAGGTGGGCAGCAGGGTCTGCGGGCACAGGGGCACAGGTGAGCTCAGGTGACCCGGCAGCAGGGTCTGCGGGCACAGGGGCACAGGTGAGCTCAGGTGACCCGGCAGCAGCATCTGGGACACAGGTGGGCACAGGTGACCCAGCAGTGTGCCCAGGTGACCCAGCAGCAGGGTCTGGGACACAGGTGAGCTCAGGTGAGCCTCCTACAGCGTCCAGGTGGGCACAGGTGATCTGGCAGCAGGGTCTGGGGGCACAGGTGAGCTCAGGTGACCCGGCAGCAGGGTCTGCAGGCACAGGTGGGCACAGGTGACCTGGCAGCCTGGCCAGGTGACCTGGCAGCAGGGTCTGGGGGCACAGGTGACCCAGCAGACTGACCAGGTGACCTGGAGGGTTTCCACCAAGGCAGGAGCACAGGTGGGCACAGGTGAGCTCAGGGTGGGCAATGCCAGGTGTGAATCCCCCCGCACAGGTGAGCTCAGGTGAGCTCAGGGGGGGCAATGCCAGGTGGGCAGTGGGGTCTGACAGGGGGGCACAGAAGGGCTGTGGCCTCTCAGGTGCTCCCAGGTGTCTCCAGCTGTCCCCAGGTGTGTTCCCAGGTGCTCCCAGGTATTCCCAGGTGTCTCCAGGTGTGTCCCCACCAGGTGTCCACAGGTGATCTCAGGTGTATCCCCTCCTCGCAGGTGTGTCCCCAGGTGTGTCCCCCCCAGGTGTCCCCAGCTGTCCCCAGGTGTCCAAGGTGTATCCCCCCCCCAGGTGTATCCCCTCCCCCCAGGTGTGTCCCCAGGTGTCCCCCCCAGAGGTCCCCCCCCAGTTGTGTCCCCCCCAGGTATCCTCAGGTATTTCCAGGTGTGTCCCCAGGTGTATCCCCTCCCCCCAGGTGTCCCCCCCAGGTGTGTGTCCCCAGGTGTCCCCCCAGGTGTGTCCCAGGTGTATCCCCTCCCCCCAGGTGTCCCCAGGTGTCCCCCCAGGTGTCCCCAGGTGTCCCCCCAGGTGTCCATACTCACGTCACTCAGGGGCGGGGGTGGCTCGGCCTGGTGGCTCGGGGACCCCCTGGGGACACAGGGACACGTCAGCACTGGGGGCACTGGGAGGGGACTGGGAGGGCACTGGGGGCACTGGGAGGAGACTGGGATGGGATTGGGATGGGACTGGGGAGACTGGGGGCACTTCAATGGGACTGGGAGGGCACTGAGGGCACTGGAGACACTGGGATGGGACTGGGAGAAGACTGGGATGGGACTAGGATGGGACTGGGGGCACTGGGGGCACTGGGATGGGATTGGGAGGGCACTGAGAGAAGACTGGGATGGGACTGGGAGGAGACTGGGGTCAGTCCCAGTGGGATAACAGGAGGTCAGTCTCACTGGGATACTGGGGTCAACGGGGTCACTGTCCCTGGGATACTGGGGTCACTGGGATAGGACTGGGGTCACTGGGATGGGACTGGGATCACTGGGATAGGACTGGGGTCACTGGGATAGGACTGGGGTCACTGGGATGGGACTGGGGTCACTGGGATAGGACTGGGGGCACTGGGTCACTGTCCCTGGGATACTGGGGGCACTGGAATGTCCCCGGGTCACTGGGATGATACTGGGGTCACTGGGATATTGGGGGCAGTCCCACTGGGATACTGGGGTCACTGGGATACTGGGGGCAGTCCCAGTGGAATACTGGGGTCACTGGGATGATACTGGGGTGATCCAGGGGTCCCCCCAAGAGCACTCCCAGTCCCACCCCAGCATTCCCAGTCCATCCCAGCACTCCCAGTGCTACATCTAAGCATTCCCAGTCCATCCCAGTGTTCCCAGTGCCCCATCTCAGCATTTCCAGTCCATCCCAGTGTTCCCAGTCCCCCACTCCAGCGTTCCAAGTCCCATCCCAGCACTCCCAGTCCCACCCCATCATTCCCAGTCCCAACCCGGCTATCCCAGTCCATCCCAGTGTTCCCAGTCTATTCCAGCACTCCCAGTCCATCCCAGCACTCCCAGTGTTCCCAGTCCATCCCAGCATTCCCAGTCCCATCTGAGCATTCCCAGTCCATCCAGTGTTCCAAGTCCCTTCCACTCCATCCCAGTCCCCCCAGTCCATCCCAGCACTCCCAGTCCCTCCCAGTGTTCCCAGTCCATCCCAGTCCCCCCCAGTCCATCCCAGCACTCCCAGTCCATCCCAGTGTTCCCAGTCCATCCCAGTCCCTTCCAGTCCCTCCCAGTCCATCCCAGTCCCCCCCAGTCCATCCCAGTCCCCCCCAGTCCATCCCAGTCCCTCCCAGTCCCCCCAGTATCCCCAGTGCCTCACCCGTCCCCCAGGCGGAAGGTGCCGTGGGAGTTGTTGAATCCCGGGGACGGAGCGCTGGGAACGTACGGAACGTCCGGCCAGGGGGAGCACTGGGACAGGGGGGACAGGGGGGACAGGTGAGGGACAGGTGGGACAGGTGAGGCACAGGTGAGGGACAGGTGGGACAGGTGAGGGACAGGTGAGGGACAGGTGAGGACAGGTGAGGGACAGGTGAGGACAGGTGAGGGACAGGTGAGTACAGGTGAGTACAGGTGGGGACAGGTGGGGACAGGTGAGGCATAGGTGAGCATAGCTGAGTACAGGTGAGCGCAGGTGAGCACAGGGGAGCACTGAGGGGACAGGAGAGCACAGGTGGGCACAGGTGAGGCACAGGTGGGCACAGGTGAGCACAGGTGAGCATAGTTGAGTACAGGGGAGCACAGGTGGGTACAGGTGAGGCACAGGTGAGGCACATCCGGCCAGGGGGAGCACTGAGGGGACAGGTGGGGAGAGGTGAGCCCAGGTGAGGGCCAGGTGAGCCAGGTGAGCTCACCTCGGTGAGGATGGTGGTCTCGTAGGACGGTTGGTACTGACCCTGGCAGCACAGGTGTGCCAGGTGTGCCAGGTGAGCTCACCTCGGTGAGGATGGTGGTCTCGTAGGACGGTTGGTATTTCTCCTTCTCGTGGGCCGTTCGCTTCTCCATCTTCTCCCGATCCGTCTTCTGCTTCCGGTCGGCACCTTTGGGCTGGCACAGGGACACGGCACAGGTGTGGCCACAGGTGTGCACAGGTGTGTGCACAGGTGTGTGCACAGGGGACACAGCACAGGTGTGTGCAGAGGACACAGGTGTGCGCCCAGGTGTGTGTCCAGGGGACACAGGTGTGTGCCCAGGTGTGTGCTCAGGTGTGTGTCCAGGTGTGTGCCCAGGGGACACAGGTGTGTGCCCGGGTGTGTGCCCAGGTGTGTGCCCAGGGGACACAGATGTATGCCCAGGTGTGTGCCCAGGTGTGTGCCCAGGTGTCCCGGCCTTCTCGGGGCTTTAGGAATATTTTTTGGGAGCAGCTCGTCCCGACGGCCTCTGAGGGCTCCGGGGGACAAGGGGTGTGGCTGCCTGGAACACACCTGGGGGCACCTGGAACACACCTGGGGGCACCTGGAACACACCTGGGAGACCTTCAACAAGTGATCCCAGGAGATCCTGGGTGACCCCAGGCGATTCCGGGTGACCCCAGGTGACCCCAGATGATCCTGGGTGACCCCGGGTGATTTTGGGTGACCCCCGATGATGCCGAGTGACCCCAGAAGATCTCAGGTGACCCAGGAGATCCCAGCTGACCCCAGGTGACCCCAGATGACCCCAGGTGATCCCAGGTGACCCCAGGTGATCCCATGTGATCCTGGGTGACCCCAGGTGACCCCAGATGACCAGATGACCCCGGGTGATCCCAGGTGACCCCAGGAGATCCTGGGAGATCCCAGGTGACCCCGGGTGACCCCAGGAGACCCTGGCTGACCCCAGGTGATCCTGGGTGACCCCAAGTGACCCCAGGAGACCCCAGGTGATCCCGGGTGATCC
The DNA here is from genome assembly GCF_003945595.2 of Pipra filicauda. NCBI lineage: Eukaryota > Metazoa > Chordata > Aves > Passeriformes > Pipridae > Pipra > Pipra filicauda. The sequence continues at coordinate 8,621 of NW_024103613.1, forward strand.
TGGGTGACCTCAGGTGACGCCAGATGACCCCAGGTGATCCCAGGTGACCCCAGGAGATGTCAGGTGACCCCAGGTGACCCTAGGTGGTCCCAGATGACCCCAGCAAATCCTAGGTGACCCCAGGTGAGCCCAGGAGATCCCAGGTGACCCCAGGAGATGCCAGGTGACCCCAGGTGACCCTAGGTGGTCCCAGGTGACCCCAGGTGACCCCAGGAAATCCTGGGTGACCCCAGGTGACCCCCGGTGACCCCGGCTGACCCCAGGTGATCCTGAGTGACCCCAGGTGACCCCAGGAGATCCCAGGTGACCCCAGGTGATCCGAGAAGATCCCAGGTGACCCCAGGAAATCCTGGGAGATCCCAGGTGACCCTGGGTGACCCCAAGTGATCCCAGGTGACCCCGGGTGACCTCAGGTGACCCCAGGAGATCCTGGGTGACCCCAGGTGACCCTAGCTGACTCAAGGTGACCCCGGGTGACCCCAGGTGATCCTGGGTGACCCCAGGTGACCCCGAGTGATCCCAGGTGACCCCAAGTGATCCCAGGTGACTCCGGGTGACCTCAGGTGACCCCAGGAGATCCTGGGTGACCCCAGGTGACCCCGGGTGACCCCGGGTGACCCCGGGTGGGCGTGGCCGTACCTTGAAGACCTTGATCTGGCAGCTGGCCGAGTGCAGGTGTTCGCTGTAGTCGCCGCCGTCGCCCTGCCGGAAGGTGTCGATCTGCACCCGGAACGGGACCCCCTTCTCGCCCCCGTGCTTGCGCAGCGTGAACTCCGTGCTGATGCAGTGCACCTGCGCAGGTGGGACCAGGTGAGGGGGGACACCTGGGCACAGGTGGGAATGCAGGGGAGGGCTGGGAACACCTGGGCACAGGGGAGGACACCTGGGCAGGTGAGCACAGGTGAAAGGGGGAACATCTGGGCACAGGGGAGGGGCTGGGAACACCTGGGCAGGTGAGCACAGGTGAGGCGGGAAACACCTGGGCACAGGTGGGAATGCAGGGGAGGGGTTTGGGAACACCTGGCACAGGGTTGGGACGGGGAACACCTGGGCACAGGTGGGAATGCAGGGGAGGGGCTGGGAACAGCCTCGGGGTCAGGGGGACAGAGAACACCTGTCTGTGGGGCACAGCCCACCTGTGCTCACCTGGCTGAGGGGCAGAGCTCAGCTGTGCCCACCTGGCTAAGGGGCAGAGCCCATCTTTGCTCACCTGGCTGAGTGGCAGTGCCCACCTGTCCCTCACCTGGCCAAGGGGCAGTGCCCACCTGTGCCCACCTGTGCCCACCTGGCTGAGTGGCAGAGCCCATCTTTGCTCACCTGGCTGACTGGTAGTGCCCACCTGTCTCTCATCTGAATATGGATGGGGTAGAGCTCACCTGGCTGAGGGGTACAGCCCAGCTGTGCTTACCTGGCTGAGGGGCAGTGCCCACCTATGCTCACCTGGTTGAGGGGTAGAGCCCACCTATGCTCACCTGGATATGGGGTAGAGCCCACCTGTGCTCACCTTGATGAAGGGCAGTGCCCACCTGTGCTCACCTGGCCGAGAGGCAGTGCCTCCCTGCACTCACCTGGCTGGGGGGCAGTGCCCACCTGTGCTCATCTGGATACAGGGTAGAGCTCACCTGGCTGGGGGGCAGTGCCCATCTGTCCCTCACCTGGTTGAGAGGCAGTGCCCACCTGTGCTCACCTGACTGAGGGGCAGTGTTCACCTGTGCTCACCTGGCCGAGAGGCAGTGCCTCCCTGCACTCACCTGGCTGGGGGGCAGTGCCCATCTGTCCCTCACCTGGCTGAGAGGCAGTGCCCACCTGTGCTCACCTGACTGAGGGGCAGTGTTCACCTGTGCTCACCTGGCCGAGGGACAGAGCCCATCTGTGCTCACCTGGCTGAGAGACAGTGCCCACCTGTCCCTTACCTGGCTAAGAGGCAGTGCCCACCTGTGCTCACCTGTCCGAGGGGCAGGCAGTGCCCACCTGTGCTCACCTGTCCGAGGGGCTCACCTGTATGAAGACCGACGTCCTCTTGGCGGGGTCCCACAGGAACTCGACGGTGTTGAGCTGGGTGGGGTTGGCGCGGGGGTCGATGATGCCCACGGACATCGGGATGTCTGGGATGGGGAACAGGTGAGGCTGGGAACACCTGGGCAGGTGAGGCAGGTGGGGCAGGTGGGGCAGGTGAGCTGACCGATGTCGAGGATCCTGTCCCCGGGGCGGTTCCACCTCCAGCCCTCGAGCTGCTGGTGCTCCGTGTACTGGAGGCGCCGGTCGTGGAAAACCACCCGGAAAATGCTCTGCAGGGAGAGGGGAGGGCACCTGTACCTGCCTGGCACACCTGGACAGGTGTACTTGGACCTGGACCTGGACCTGGACCTGCCCGGGTACACCTGGACAAATGTACCTGGACCTGCCTGGACACACCTGGACAGGTGTACCTGGACCTGTACCTGCCCGGCACACCTGTACCTGCCTTGGTATACCTGTACCTGCCCAGGCACACCTGGACAAATGTACCTGGACCTGGACCTGGACCTGCCCGGGTACACCTGGACAGGTGCACCTGTACCTGCTTGGGCACACCTGGCCAGTTGTGGCTGTACCTGTCTGGGCACACCTGGCCAGGTGTTCCTGTGCTCACCTTGACCAGCTTCCCGTTGATCTCCGGCAGTTCCCCGAGTTTCCTGTTGTCCAACATCCGGATCTCGTAGGACTGACCTGGGGACAGGGGGCACCTGAGGGTTACCTGTGACCACCTGAACACACCTGGGAGCACCCAGAATACACCTGTAACCACCTTACACACACCTGTAACCATCGTGCACGCACCTGTGACCACCTTGGATACACCTGTGACATCCAGAATACACCTGTAATCACCTCACACACGCCTGTGACACCCAGAATACACCTGTGACCACCTGGCACACACCTGTGATACCCAGAATACACCTGAAATCACCTCACACGCACCTGTGACACCCAGAATACACCTGTGACCACCCTGAACACACCTGGAACCAGCCTGCACACACCTGTGACATCCAGAACACACCTGTGACCACCTTACACACACCTGTAACCACCCTGAACACACCTGGAACCACCTTAAACACACCTGGAACCACACACCTGAGCTCTCACACCCCTGGTCCCTCCCACACCTGGTCCTTCACACACCTGCACACACCTGGTCCCTCCCACACCTGGCTTTCCCCAGGCCCACCCTGGCAATCGGGAATTCCCCCTCAGCCGGGGCCGAACGTTCCCGTGGCAACCGTGGGGCAGCGGCCCCGCCCGGCCAGGTGAGTTCACCTTGGTTCAGGTAGGTGAGGGCCAGGTGAGGGTCAGGTGAGCTCACCTTGGTTCACGTAGGTGAGGGTCAGGTGTGAGCTCACCTTGGTTCAGGTAGGTGAGGGTCAGGTGAGCTCACCTTGGTTCAGGTAGGTGAGGGCCAGGTGAGGGTCAGGTGAGCTCACCTTGGTTCAGGTAGGTGAGGGCCAGGTGAGGGTCAGGTGAGCTCACCTTGGTTCAGGTAGGTGAGGGTCAGGTGAGGGTCAGGTGAGCTCACCTTGGTTCAGGTAGGTGAGGGTCAGGTGAGCTCACCTTGGTTCAGGTAGGTGAGGGCCAGGTGAGGGTCAGGTGAGCTCACCTTGGTTCAGGTAGGTGAGGGTCAGGTGTGAGCTCACCTTGGTTCAGGTGGGTGAGGGTCAGGTGAGCTCACCTTGGTTCAGGTAGGTGAGGGTCAGGTGAGGGCCAGGTGAGCTCACCTTGGTTCAGGTAGGTGAGGGTCAGGTGAGGGTCAGGTGAGCTCACCTCGGTTCAGGTAGGTGAGGGTCAGGTGAGCTCACCTTGGTTCAGGTAGGTGAGGCCAGGTGAGCTCACCTTGGTTCAGGTAGGTGAGGTTCAGGTGAGCTCACCTTGGTTCAGGTAGGTGAGGGTCAGGTGAGGCCAGGTGAGCTCACCTTGGTTCAGGTAGGTGAGGGTCAGGTGAGGGTCAGGTGAGCTCACCTTGGTTCAGGTAGGTGAGGGTCAGGTGAGGGCCAGGTGAGCTCACCTTGGTTCAGGTAGGTGAGGGTCAGGTGAGCTCACCTTGGTTCAGGTAGGTGAGGGTCAGGTGAGGGCCAGGTGAGCTCACCTTGGTTCAGGTAGGTGAGGGTCAGGTGAGGGTCAGGTGAGCTCACCTTGGTTCAGGTAGGTGAGGGTCTCGTCGTGCAGCTTCACGGCAGGTGAGGTGGCCGCGCACAGAACGTACTGGAAGGGCAGCACCTTGTCCGTGCTCTCGGCAGGTAAACTGGACTCCTCCTGCTTGAAGATGGGCAGGGCCAGGACGTCACTGCGGGAGGGGACACACACCTGAGACAGGTGAGGGGGGACACACCTGAGACACACCTGACACCTGAGACACACATCTGAGACACACCTGAGACAGGTGAGAGGGGACACACCTGAGACACACACTTGAGACACAAACACACCTGAGACACACACACCTGAGACACACACACCTGAGATACACAGTTGAGACACACACACCTGAGACACACACACCTGAGACTCACACACCTGAGACACACACACCTGAGACACACACACCTGAGATACACACACCTGAGACACACACACCTGAGACACACACACCTGAGATACACAGCTGAGACACACAGCTGAGACACACACCTGAGACAGGTGAGGGGGGACACACCTGAGACACACCTGACACCTGAGACACACATCTGAGACACACCTGAGACAGGTGAGGGGGGACACACCTGAGACACACACTTGAGACACAAACACACCTGAGACACACACACCTGAGACACACACACCTGAGATACACACACCTGAGACACACACCTGAGACACACACCTGAGACACACACACCTGAGACACACACACTTGAGGAAGCCGGAACACACAACTCCCTCCCAACTCCATCCCAACTCCCTCCCAACTCCCTCCCAACTCCCTCCCAACTCCAACTCCCTCCCTGCTCCTCCCCAGCCCCCCCGGGCTCTGTGCCCGTTTCCCTCCCGAGTCGCCCCCGCTGTGACCCCCCGACCCCCTCAGGCCCAGCCCTGGCACAACTTGGGGTTCCCCCCCTCACACTGTCCCTGTGCCCCCCCTCGATATTCTGGGGTCCCCCCAAGGATTTTGGGGTCTCCTCAAACATCCTGGAGTCCCCCTGGACACTCTGGGGTCCCCCCAAGGATTTTGGGGTCTCCTCAGACATCCTGGAGTCCCCCTGGACACTCTGGGGTCCCCCCAAGGATTTTGGGGTCTCCTCAGACATCCTGGAGTCCCCCTGGACACTCTGGGGTTCCTCCTGCTGCCAGTGCCGGTGCCCAGCTGGAGCACGATGTCTCACCTTCAGCACATTTTGGGGCTCCCCACCCCCTCACGCTCCCCCCGTGCCACTCTCTGGATATTTTGGGGTTCCCCCGGACACTCTGAAGTGCCCCCGGACACTTTGGAGTCCCCCCAGACACCTTGGGGTCCCCCCAGGGATTGTGGAGTCCCAGCTCCCTCCTGCTCCGGTGCCCAACTCCCCCCAACGCCCTCACCTTCCAGCACATTTTGGGTTCCTCACCCCCCCGCCCTCCCCCTGCGGATATTTTGGGGTCCCCCCCGTGTTTTGGGGTGCGGGTACCTCATGCTGTAGGCTCCTGCCCCCAGCTCCTGCCCGATGCCCGACAGGCTGGCGTCGAAGTCCTGCACCAGCCCCGACTCGATCACCTCGTCCGCCAGCGGCAGCTTCAGCGCCCACGCCATGGCCCCCAGAAACGGGGGGACACCCCAAAAACGGGGGGCACCCCAAAAACGGGGGGCACCCCAGAAACGGGGGGACACCCCAAAAACGGGGGGACACCCCAAAAACGGGGGGCACCCCAGAAACGGGGGGACACCCCAGAAACGGGGGGCACCCCAAATACGAGGGGGACACCCCAAAAACGGGGGGACACCCCAAAAACGGGGGGCACCCCAGAAACGGGGGGACACCCCAGAAACGGGGGGACACCCCAAAAACGGGGGGACACCCCAGAAACGGGGGGACACCCCAAAAACGGGGGGCACCCCAAAAACGGGGGGACACCCCAAAAACGGGGGGACACCCCAGAAACGGGGGGACACCCCAGAAACGGGGGGCACCCCAAAAACGGGGGGACACCCCAGAAACGGGGGTCACCCCAGAAACGGGGGGCACCCCAAAAACGGGGGGACACCCCAAAAACGGGGGGCACCCCAGAAACGGGGGGCACCCCAGAAATGGGGGTCACCCCAGAAACGGGGGTCACCCCAGAAACGGGGGGACACCCCAAAAACGGGGGGACACCCCAAATACGAGGGGCACCCCAGAAACGGGGGGACACCCCAGAAACGGGGGGGACACCCCAGAAACGGGGGGACACCCCAGAAATGGGGGGAAACCCCAAAAACGGGGGGACACCCCAGAAACGGGGAGACACCCCAGAAACGGGGAGACACCCCAAAAATGGCCGGGGGGCGGGGTTATCCCCAAACCTGGGGGCTCCTTGGAGGCACCACCAAACCAGGGGGGCTCGGGGGCACCCCCAAAGCTGGAGGGTCCTCAGGGGCACCCCGAAAATGGGCGGGGGGGGTCGGGGTTACCCCCAAAACAGGGACAACTCAAACCCGGGGGCTCCCTGGAGGCAACACCAAAGCAGGGGGGCTCGGGGGTACCCCAAAAACGGGGGGGCTGGGGTCACCCCCAAAGCAGGGAGGCTGTCGGGGTCACCCCCAAAGCAGGGGGGCTGTCGGGGACACCCCCAAAACCGGGGGCTGTCGGGGACACCCCCAAAACCGGGGGCTGTCGGGGTCACTCCCAAAACAGGGGGGTTCGGGGGCACCCCCAAACCGGGGGCCTCGGAGTCACCCCAAAATCAGGGACCCTCAGGGTCACCCCAAACATGGGCTCTGGGGTCCCCCCCAAAAACGGGGGTTCTCGGGGTCACCCCCCCGCTGAGCTCCCCCCCTCCCCTTCCCTGAGGGGCCCAAAGCCCCCCCAAAGCCCCTCCTGAGAGGCCGAATTTGGGGACCCCCAAACCCCGCTACTGTAGAACCCCAAAACCCCCCAAACACCCCGAGGGGACCCCCTAATCCCCCCCTTGGGCCCCCCCACAGGGGGTCCCTGCAAACCCCGAGGGGATCCCCAAAACCCGCAGCCCCCCCGAGGGGCTGCACCCCCAGAGACCCCCCCAAAACCTACCCCCACCCCAGAGACCCCCCCAAAACCTACCCCCACCCCCAGAGACCCCCCCAAAACCACCCTACCCCCCCCCCCCCCCCCAGGGGCTGCGCCCTGCAGGGACTCCCCCACAGTGGGGACTCCCCCAGAATCCTCCCCCCCCACCCCAGGCACTGCCCCTCGCGGGGACCCCCCAAACACGGCTGGGACCCCCCGGTCTGGGATGGGACCCCCGATCTAGGCTGGTTGGGAACCCACGATTCGGGCTGGGATCCCCCCTAAATACGGCTGGGACCCCCAGTCCCAGCTGGGAACCCCAATACGAGCTGGGACCCCCAATCCCAGCTGGGACCCCCAATACGAGCTGGGACCCCCCTAATCCGAAATGTGACCGCCCGATCCGAGCCGGGACCCCCGATGTGAGCCGGGAGCCCCCAGGATGAGTCCGGACCCCCCCAATGGGGGCTGGGATCGCCCTCTCCGTGCCGGGCCCCCCCTCCCCAAGCGTGTCCCCCCCACTCCCGGCCGGGACCCCCCGAGCGGGGCCGGGACCCCCCAAACCCTCCGCTCCGCCAAGATGGAGGCGGCGGCCCCGCCCCCTTCGCCGGGCGGGCCGGCCCCGCCCCTCCGCCGGCTCAGCCAATAAGCGCCCTCCCCGCCTCGTGACGGGCGGGTGGAGCACCCAATAGAGAGCTCCGCGCCGGGCATGCCGCGCGGTGATTGGTCATAGGGCGGGGCGGTGGGAGGAGCTCGGGGCCGAGGGGCGGCTCCCGGAGCGTCGCGGGTTCGAGTCCCGCTCCCGCCTGGACCCGGGGGGTGGGGGCGGCACCGGGGGAGTTCCGCCGCTCCTCCCCCACCCCAAAACCCGGCAAAAAAGGGAAAAGGAAAAGAAAAAAGAAAAATACTGTTTATTTCACACCACTACATCAAGTGCATTAATCTGCCGGCCCCCCCCCCCCCTCAGGGTCCTCCCCGTCCTCCCCAAAGCGCCCCCTCCCCGTCGCTCCCCGGGCTGGAGACCCCTCGGGGGGGGGCGGCTGCTCCCTCTGAGGGTTCATCCCCCCCAAAAACCCGGGGAGTGCAGCGATGTCCCCAAAATGCCACCCACGGGATGTCCCCAAGGTGGGGGGGTCACCCCCAGAAGCCCCTCAGGAGGTTGGGGGGGTCCCCAAAATCAGCGTGGGGAGGACACGACTCGGGGGTCACACTCCCCCCCCGGGGAGCTGCGAGGCTGCCTCAGAAAGGCGGGGAAAGGGGCAAAACCCGGGAAAATGGAAAGCACTGATTTTTTTTTTTGGGGGGGGAAGGGGACACTTGGGGGGCAGGAGAGATGGGGGGAGGGTTTGTCACCACACCTGGCACAGGTGGGGGAGGCGCGACACGAACACTCGCAGGTGACGCGTGACCCGAGGGAAGGGGGGGACACGCGGGGACAGAACGGGGGGGGCAAAAGGGGAGAGCAGCGGCCAAAGTGCTGATGGCGGGAGGGGGGGACACGGGGGGGACAGGGGGGACACACGGGGGGGGACAGGGGGGACACACGGGGGGGGAGACATGGGGGGGACACACGGGAGGACACACGGGGGAGACATGGGGGGGACACACGGGAGGACACACGGGGAGGGACAGGGGGGGACACACGGGGGGGATACACGGGGGGGGTCCAGGGCACGTGGAAGTTGTTAAAGGGCTGCAACAGGTACAGGCACAGGGGGATGGGCACAGGTGAGGGACAGACACGGGTGAGGGACAGACACGGGTGAGGGACAGGAACAGGTGAGGGACAGACACAGGTGAGGGACAGACACGGGTGAGGGACAGACACAGGTCAGGGACAGACACAGGTCAGGGACAGACACAAGTGGGCACAGGTGGGACTGGACACAGGTGGGCACAAGTGGGCACAAGTGGGCACAGGTGGGCACAGGTGACAGAGGGACAAACCCAGTGGTTTGTCCCCCAAAGTGCTGCCGGGGCTAATGGGGAACGGGGGGGGGCTCCCAGTGCTCCCAGTTCAGGGCACGTGGGAGATGCTGGGTGGGGATGGACACGGTGGGGATGGACACGGGTGACAGAGGGACAAACCCAGCGGTTTGTCCCCCAAAGTGCTGCTGGGGCTAACGAGGGACATGGAGGGGTTCCCAGTGCTCCCAGTTCAGGACACGTGGGAGATGCTGGGTGGGGATGGACACGGTGGGGACGGACACGGGTGACAGAGGGACAAACCCCGTGGCCAAAGTGCTGCCGGCAGGAGCCGGGGGGGTCACACCGGGGGATGAGGGTACCCCCGGGGGATGGGGGTACCCCCGGGGGGGTTCCCGTGGCCCCCGCTCAGGGCACGTGGAAGACGTTGAGCTTGCTGGTGTTCTTGAGGGTCTGGCGGCGGTTGCAGAACCAGACCCGCACGACCTCGCGGTCGTAGCGCAGCTCCTGCGCGATCCGCGTGATCTCGGGCCCCGTGGGCAGCGCGTTGCGCTCGAAGTGCGCGTTGAGCGCCTCCAGGGCCTGGGGGGTGAAGGACGTGCGGCGTTTGCGCTTCTTGCCCGGCTCTCCCCCCACGAAGTCGAGGAGGTGCTGCTGCCCCTCCCGCTGCCGCTGCTCCGCCTCCCGCAGCCACTTCTCCAGCACCGGCTTCAGCTTCTGCGCGCTCTTGGGCGTGATGTCCAACTTCTCGAACCTGGGGACAGGGGGACAACGGGGACACTCAGGGGGGATGTCCAACTTCTCGAACTTGGGGACAGGGGGGACACTCAGGGGACACTCAGGGGGGACACTCAGGGGGGACACTCAGGGGGGACACTCGGGGGGGACACTCAGGGGACACTCAGGGGGGACACTCGGGGGGGACACTCAGGGGACACTCAGGAGACACTCAGGGGACACTCAGGGGACACTCAAAGGGACACTCAGGGGACACTCAGGGGGGACACTCAGGGGGGACACTCAGGGGGGACACTCAGGGGACACTCAGGGGACACTCAGGGGGGACACTCACAGGGACACTCAGGGGACACTCACGGGGACACTCAGGGGACACTCAAAGGGACACTCAGGGGACACTCAGAGGGACACTCAGAGGGACACTCAGGACACTCAGGGGGACACTCGGGGACACTCAGGGGGACACTCAGGGACACTCAGGGGGATGTGCAGCTTCTCGAACCTGGAGACAAGGGGACAAGGGGGACACTCAGGGGTGATGTCCAACTTCTCGAACCTGGGGGGACACGGGGACAACGGGGACACTGAGGGGAACACTCGGGGGGGATGTGCGGCTTCTTGAACCTGGGGGGACACGGGGACAATGGGGACACTCAGAGGGACACTCAGGGGGACACTCAGGGGTCACAGGGGGGTCACAGGGGGGTCACAGGGGGGTCACGGGTGGAAGTTGCATCCCCTCAAACCCGGGGGGCCCCGGGGGGCAAAGGGGGCAAAGGGCCGCTCGGGGATGAGGGACAAGGGGGGACCGTGAGGGGCTGTGCAGCCTCTGCCATGGCCCCGACCCTGCCCCAGGTGTGTGTTACCTGTCCAGGTGTGCGTTACCTGTCCCAGGTGTGTGTTACCTGCCCAGGTGAGTTACCTGCAGATGGCCAACTGGCTGTAGGTGTGTCTTACCTGCCCAGGTGTGCAGTTACCTGCAGATGGCCAACTGGCTGTAGGTGTGTGTTACCTGCCCAGGTGTGTGTTACCTGTCCCAGGTGTGTGTTACCTGCCCAGGTGAGTTACCTGCCCAGGTGAGTTACCTGCAGATGGCCGACTGGCTGTAGGTGTGTGTTACCTGCCCAGGTGTGTGTTACCTGCCCAGGTGTGAGTTACCTGTCCCAGGTGTGAGTTACCTGTCCCAGGTGTGTGTTACCTGCCCAGGTGTGTGTCAGGTGTGTGTTACCTGTCCCAGGTGTGCGTTACCTGCCCAGGTGAGTTACCTGCAGATGGCTGACTGGTTGTAGGTGTGTGTTACCTGTCCCAGGTGAGTTACCTGCCCAGGTGAGTTACCTGCAGATGGCTGACTGGTTGTAGGTGTGTGTTACCTGCCCAGGTGTGAGTTACCTGTCCCAGGTGTGTGTTACCTGCCCAGGTGTGTGTTACCTGTCCAGGTGAGTTACCTGCAGATGGCTGACTGACTGTAGGTGTGTGTTACCTGTCCCAGGTGTGTGTTACCTGCCCAGGTGTGTGTTACCTGCCCAGGTGAGTTACCTGCCCAGGTGAGTTACCTGCAGATGGCTGACTGACTGTAGGTGTGTGTTACCTGCCCAGGTGTGTGTTACCTGCCCAGGTGAGTTACCTGCCCAGGTGAGTTACCTGCCCAGGTGAGTTATCTGCAGATGGCTGACTGGCTGTAGGTGTGTGTTACCTGCCCAGGTGTGTTACCTGCCCAGGTGAGTTACCTGCCCAGGTGAGTTACCTGCAGATGGCCGACTGACTGTAGGTGTGTGTTACCTGTCCCAGGTGTGTGTTACCTGCCCAGGTGTGTGTTACCTGCCCAGGTGAGTTACCTGCAGATGGCTGACTGACTGTAGGTGTGTGTTACCTGCCCAGGTGAGTTACCTGCAGATGGCCGACTGGCTGTAGGTGTGTGTTACCTGTCCCAGGTGTGTGTTACCTGCCCAGGTGAGTTACCTGCCCAGGTGAGTTACCTGCAGATGGCCGACTGGCTGTAGGCGGGCCCCTCGGTGGCCGTCAGCGCCTGCCCCACCTGTGTCTGGGTCAGGCCCAGCGAGAGCCGCCGCAGTTTGAAGTTCTTGGCGAATTCCCGGATTTCCTCCAGGTTGATCCCGTCCTCCTCCGCCCCGGGGGGCGCGGGGGGCTCTGGGGGGGACACGGGGTGGGACCGGGACCCTCTGCCAGGGACCCCAAAATCCCTCTGCCCAGGGACCCCAAAATCCCTCTGCCCCCGAGATCCCAGCCCCTGATATCCCCCTGCCAGGGACCCCAGTCCCTGTTATCCCACTTCCCAGTGGTTCCCAGAACCCATTATTCCCAAGGGACTCCAGTCCCCAAAATCCCTCTCCCAGTGATCCCAGTCCCCGTTATCCCACTCCCAGTGCACCCCACTCCCCATTATCCCTGTCCCAGTCCCCGTTATCCCTCTCCCAGTGGATCCCACTCCTCATTATCCCTCTCCCAGTAATCCCAGTCCCCATTATCCCTCTCCCAGTGGATCTCAGTCCCCATTATCCCACTCCCAGTAATCCCAGTCCCCATTATCCCTGTTCTCAGTCCCCGTTATCCCTCTCCCAGTCCCCATTATCCCTCTCCCAGTGGATCCCAGTCCCCATTATCCCTCTCCCAGTAATCCCAGTCCCCATTAGCCCTGTTCTCAGTCCCTGTTATCCCTGTCCCAGTGCTCCCAGTGCTCCCAGTTTGGCACTCACTGGCCACCAGCTGGCTGACCGTGGGGGTCTCGGGGCCGGCCGTGGGGGTCGGGGCCACCTTGGCCCCCGGGCTGGGGGTGCCCCCGGCGGGGGCGGGTTGGATGGGCTGGACCTGGGGGGGACAGACCCAAACTGGGACACCCCGAGCCGGGACTGGGGCCGGGGGAGACACTGGGGGCACTGGGAGGGGCACTGGGGGCACTGGGTGCACTGGGTGCACTGGGGGTCCCACTGGGGGCACTGGGAGGGGCACTGGGAAGGGCACTGGGGTCCCACTGGGGGCACTGGGAGGGGCATGGGGTGACCACGGGGCATGAGGGGGCACCTGGGGGTGCTCCGCGGGTCCCAAAACCATGTAAGGGGGTCCCAAAGGTGTCCTGGGCACGGGGCCCCATCCCAGGGGGGCTCCTGTGCCCTCAAACCACCTGGCCAGGGCCTAAAGGTGCTCAGGGACCCCCAAAACAATCTGTCTGGGTCCCAAAGGGGCCCCCAAATCCACCTATCTGGGTCCCAAATGTGCTCAGGGACCCCCAAAACCACCTGGTCAGGACCCAAAGATGTTTGGGGGTCCCCAAATCCACCTGTCTGGGTCCCAAAGGTGCTCAGGGGGCTCCTGAAGCCACAGGGAGGGTCCCGAAGGTTCCCCGGGGGGGATCCCAAAGCCACCCCGAGGGTCCCAAAGTCCTATGGCCGTGACACACTTTGGTCTGGATGGGGGGGCTCAGGGGGTCTCGGGGGGTCTCGGAGCTCACATCACTCTTGACGGGGGTCTCAGGGGGTCTCGGACGGTCTCGGGGGGTCTCAGGGCTCACCTCGCTCTTGACGGGGGTCTCGGGGGGGTATCCGGCGGGATCTCCCGGGGTCCCTCGTCTTGATGGGGCTCTCGGGGTTCTTGGGGCGGTTTTGGGGGTCTCTTCAGGGGATCTCGGGGCTCACCTCGCTCTTGACGGGGGTCTCGGGGGGGCCGCTCTTCTTGCCGGGGGTGGGCGCGGCGGGGGCGGCGCTGACGGTGGCCGCGGTGGCCGCGGTGGCCACTCCGGTGGCGAGCGTGGCGATCACCTGGCCCTGCGCGTTCAGCAGCAGCTGCGGCGTCACCGGAGTCACCTGCAGGCTCGGGGGGGGCGGCGCGGGGGGGGCCGCGGCCACCCCGGGGGGGGCCACGACCCACGGCAGAGTCCCGATCACCTGGGGGGGACACGGAGGTGGGGGGGCCGGAAACACCCGGGGGGGGACACGGAGATGGGGGGGACACAGAGATGGGGGGGACACAGAGATGGGGGGCTCGAAAACACCCGGGGGGGGACACGGAGATGGGGGGGGCCGAAAACACCCGGCCCGGGGCGGGGGGGGTCACCGGGAGCAACACGGACCCCCCACCCCATCAACTGGGGGGGGGCACACAGAGGTGGGACCCCCGCAGGTGACACAACACCGGGCGGGAGGAGACAGGTGACCCCCCCGCGGTCCCTGGGGGCGGGGACAGGTGACCCCCCCGCGGTCCCTGGGGGCGGGGACAGGTGACCCCCCCGCGGTCCCTGGGGGCGGGGACAGGTGACCCCCCCGCGGTCCCTGGCCCTGGGCGGGGGTCGGGAGCTGCCCCGGGACGCCCCGGACGCTGGGGAGGGGGTTGGTGGGCACGGGGGGGGCACTGAGGGACCCCAAAAGCTGCGGGTGTGACCCCAGAGCTGGCGGGAGCTGCAGGGGGGAAACGGGGGGGTCAGGGCTGGGGGGCAACTGGGGGCACTGGGACCCCCCGGGTGGGACATAAGGGCCACTGGGCCCCCCCTGGATGGGATAAAAGGGGCACTGGGACCCCCCGGATGGGGGACTGGGACCCCCTGGATGGTCACACCCTCCCCCCTGCCCCAGGAGTCCCCCAGGGGTCCTCAAATTCCCAAATCCAGCCCTGGAATCTGCCCAAAGTGGAGCTGCAGGTGAGGGGGGGGGATTGGGAAACTGGGCAGGGATTGTGTCCGGGGAAAGGGGGGCTGGAATCTGATCCAGGGAAACTGAGGCTGGGATCTGATCCAGGGAAACTGAGGCTGGGATCTGATCCAGGGAAACTGAGGCTGGGATCTGATCCAGGGAAACTGGGCAGGGATTGTGTGCAGGGAAAGGGGGGCTGGGATCTGATCCAGGGAAACTGGGCAGGGATTGTGTCCGGGGAAAGTGAGGCTGGGATCTGATCCAGGGAAACTGGGCAGTGATTGTGTCCAGGGAAACTGAGGCTGGAATCTGATCCAGGGAAACTGGGGCTGGAATCTTGTCTGGGGAAATTGAGGCTCAAATCCTGTCCAGGGAACCTGAGGCTGGAATATGCTCTGGGGAAACTGAGGCTGGACTCTTGTCCAGGGAAACTGAGGCTGGACTCTTGTCCAGGGAAACTGAGGCTGGACTCTTGTCCAGGGAAACTGGGATCCGGTCCCGGGCCTGGCGTGCTCCTGGGATGTGCCCCCGGGATGTGTCCCCGGGATGTGTCCCTGGGATGTGTCCCCGGGATGTGTCCCCGGGATGTGTCCCCGTGTCCCTGGGATGTGTCCCCGGGATGTGCCTCCTGGGCTTGGCAGGATTCCCATCCTTCCTGTGCCGGGATGATTAACCCGTCTTTGCTATACCAGGATTAACCTGTCCTTACTAAACCAGAATAATTAACCCGTCCTTACTAAGCCGCAATAATTAACCCGCAGTAATTAACCCGTCCTTACTAAGCCGGAGTGATTAACCCGCAGTAATTAACCCGTCCTTACTAAACCAGACTAATTAATCCGCGGTAATTAACCCGTCCTTACTAAGTCGGACTAATTAACCCGCGGTAATTAACCCGTCCTCACTAAGCTGGACTAATTAACCCGCGGTAATTAACCCGTCCTTACTAAGCCGGACTAATTAACCCGCAGTAATTAACCCATCCTCACTAAGCCGGACTCATTAACCCGCAGTAATTAACCTGTCCTTGCTAAGCCGGACTAATTAACCCGCGGTAATTAACCCGTCCTCACTAAGCCGCAATAATTAACCCGCGGTAATTAACCCGTCCTTACTAAGCAGGACTAATTAACCCGCGGTAATTAACCCGTCCTCACTAAGCCGGACTAATTAACCTGCGGTAATTAACCCGTCCTTACTAAACCAGAATAATTAACCCGTCCTTACTAAGCCGCAATAATTAACCCGCGGTAATTAACCCGTCCTTACTAAGCCGGACTAATTAACCCGCAGTAATTAACCCGTCCTCACTAAGCCGCAATAATTAACCCGCAGTAATTAACCCGTCCTTACTAAGCCGGACTAATTAACCCGCGGTAATTAACCCGTCCTTACTAAGCCAGACTCATTAACCCACAGTAATTAACCCGTCCTCACTAAGCCGGACTCATTAACCCGTGGTAATTAACCCATCCTTACTAAGCCAGACTAATTAACCCGCGGTAATTAACCCGTTCTCGCCAAGCCGGACTCATTAACCCACAATAATTAACCCGTCCTCACTAAGCCGGACTCATTAACCCACAATAATTAACCCGTCCTCACTAAGCCGGACTCATTAACCCGCGGTAATTAACCCATCCTCACTAAGCCGGACTAATTAACCCGCGGTAATTAACCCGTTCTCGCTAAGCCGGACTAATTAACCCGCGGTAATTAACCCGTGCTTGCCAAGCCGGACTCATTAACCCGCAGTAATTAACCCGTCCTCACTAAGCCAGACTCATTAACCCGCGGTAATTAACCCGTCCTCACTAAGCCGGACTCATTAACCCACAATAATTAACCCGTCCTCACTAAGCCGGACTAATTAACCCGCGGTAATTAA
>NW_024103613.1:25814-32643 GCF_003945595.2 Pipra filicauda
CACCTAAACCACCCCTGGACTCCCCCTGAGTGCCCCCTGCACACCTAAACCACCCCTGAACACCCCCGGAGTGCCCCCTGAACACCTAAACCACCCCTGAACCCCTGAACCCCTCCCGACTGCCCCTGCACACCTAAACTGGGGGGACTCCGAACCCCTCAACTTCCCCCAACTGCCCCCCCCACACCTACACCGGGGGGACCCCGGGGGGACACAGAACCTCCCCTGACTGCCCCCTCCACACTTACACCGGGGGAACCCGAATCCCCCCGACTGCCCCCTGCACACCTAAAGCAGGGGCACATCGGGGGTCCCCGCACCCCTGAACCCCCCCCCCCCCGAGTGCCCTGAGTGCCCCCTCCACACCTACACCGGGGGGGCACCCAGGGGACCCAAAACCTCCCCGAACCCCACCCGGTCCTGCCCTGACTGCCCCCCCCAACACCTACATCGGGGGGGCACCCGGGGCACCCCAAAACCTCCCCAGACACACCTGGGACAGGTCCAGGGTCCTTCAGGGCCCCCACTTGCAGGTCTCCCCCCCACAGACTTGCAGGTGTCCCCCCCCCCTTGGAGAACCTCACCTGCTGTGGGAGGGGCCACACCTGGACCCTGAATCTACATCAGGGGCCACATCTGGAACCCCAAATATACACCAGGGGTCACACCTGGGACCCCAAATCTGCACCAAGTACCACACCTGAAGCCCCAAATACTGCAGATACTAAATCTGCAGCCCCAAATCTGCGTCATGTGCCACCCCTGGAGCCCCAAATCTCGAGCCCCAAATCTCCACCAGATCCTGCATTTGGAGCCCCAACTCTGCACCAGGTGTCACACCTGGACCCCAAATCTACATCAGGTACCTCACCTGGAGCCCAAACCCACACCAGGTACCACACCTGGAGCCCCAAATCTGCACCTTCTGCCACATCTCGAGCCCCAAATCTGCAGCAGACACTAAACCTGCAGCCCCAAATCTGCCCCAGGGGCCACACCTCGAGGCCTGAATCTGCACCTTTTATACTCCAATTCCCAAAATTCAGGACCTCTCCTGCATTCAGGTGCCACACCTGGAGCCCCAAATGTGCACCACGTACCTCACCTGGAGCCCCAAATTTATACCTTCTGCCACATCTCAAGCCCCAAATTTGCATCATGTGGCACATCTTGAGCCCCAAACCTGGAGCCCCAGATCTCCAGCAGATATACTAAATCTCCAGCCCCAAATCTGCACCAGGTGTCACACCTGGAGCCCCAAATCTGCACCTTCTGCCACATCTGGAGCCCCAAATCTCCACCAGATACTACACTTGGAGCCCCAAATCTACACCAGGTACCACACCTGGAACCCCAAATCTCAAACCCTAAATCTTCACCAGATCCTGTATTTGGAGTCCCAAATCTGCAGCAGGTGCCACATCTTGAGCCCCAAATCTACATCAGGTACCACACCTGGAGCCCCAAATCTCAAGCCCCAAACCTCCAGCAGATCCTGCCTCTGGAGCCCCAAATGTGCCCTACACACTTCACCTGGAGCCCCAGATCTGCACCTTCTGCCACATTTCCAGCCCCAAATCTCGAGCCCCAAACCTCCAGCAGATCCTGCATTTGGAGCCCAAAACTGCACCAGGGGCCACACCTGGAGCCCCAAATCTGCACCTTCTGCCACATCTGGAGCCCCAAATCCGCAGCAGGTATTACATTTGGAGTCCCAAATCTGCACTAGGGGCCACATCTGGAGCCCCGGATGTGCTCCACATACTTCACCTGGAGCCCCAAATCTGCATCATGTGCCACCCCTGGAGCCCCAAATCTACACCAGACACCAAATCTGCAGACCCAAATGTGCCCCAGGTACCACACCTGGAGCCCCAAATCTGCACCTTCTGCCACATCTTGAGCCCCAAATCTCGAGCCCCAAATCTTCACCAGATCCTGCATTTGGAGCTCCAAATCTGCACCAGGGGCCACACCTGGAGCCCCAAATCTCAAGCCCAAACTTCCAGCAGGTACTGCCTCTGGAGCCCCGAATGTGCACCACACACTTCACCTGGAGCCCCAAATCTACACCTTCTGACACATTTCCAGCCCCAAATCTCCAGCAGATCCTGCCTCTGGAGCCCCAAATTTGCACCAGGTACCACACCTGGAGCCCCAAATCTGCACCTTCTGCCACATCTTGAGCTCCAAATCTCCAGCAGATCCTACATTTAGAGCCCTAAATCTGCCCCAGGGACCACACCTGGAGCCCCAAATCTACACCTTTCATACTCCAATTCCCAAAATTCAGACCTCGCCTGCAATCAGGTGCCACACCCGGAGCCCCAAATGTGCACCTTCTGCCACACCTGGAGCCCCAAATTTGCATCATGTGGCACATCTTGAGCCCCAAACCTTGAGCCCCAAATCTCCAGCAGAGCCTGCATTTGGAGCCCCAAATCTGTCCCAGGGTCCACACCCGGGACCCCAAATCTGCACCTTCTGCCACATTTTGAGCCCCAAATCTCCAGCAGATACTACACTTGGAGCCCCAAATCTGCACCAGGGGCCACACCTGGAGCCCCAGATGTGCACCAGGTGTCACACCTTGAGCCCCAAATCTACACCTTCTGCCACACCTGGAGCCCCAAATCTGCACCAGGTACTGCACCTGCAGCCCCAAATCTGCACCAGAGGCCACCCCTGGAACTGTGAATTTACACCAGGTACCACACCTGGAGCCCAAACCTGCACCACATGCTACACCTGGAGCCCCAAATCTACATCTTCTGCCACACCTGGAGCCCCAAATCTGCACCAGGTATCATACCTGGAGCCCTAAATCTGCATCAGATACTACATCTGGAGCCCCAAATCTGCATCAGATACTACACCTGGAGCCCCAAATCTGCACCAGGTATCACATCTGGAGCCCCAAATCTGCACCAGACACTAAATCTCCAGCCCCAAATCTGCACCAGGTACCGCACCTGGAGCCCCAAATGTGCACCTTCTGCCAGCCCTGGAGCCCCAAATCTCGAGCCCCAGATCTGCCCCAGATCCTGCGCCTGGAGCCCCAGATGTGCCCCAAAGCTGCTCCTGCCGCCCCTCCCCGGGCCGGGGTTACCTGCCAGGTTGGCGACGGGCGGTTTGATGAGTCCCGGCAGCGCGGCCAGCGTTGCTGTGGGGATTGTCACCACGAGCGCGGGCTGGGCTGGCACCGGCCCCGCCACCTGACCTGCAACACTGATGGGGATAAGAAGAGGTTGAGTAACTGTCCCTGCCGGAACCATTACTCCTGTCACACCTGTGGCTAAGCTTTCCTGAGCCAACACCTGCGGAGATAAATGAGAGGTGAAAAGAAGAGAAGACAGAACATCAACGCCCGGGCAAAAGCAGCGCGCGGGGACAACCCCCCCCAGCCCCACACCCCAAAAAACGGGACCCCCCCGCGTCCACACCCACCCCCCCACCCCCCCGGGTGAGCCCGCGGCGGGGAGGGGCACGGGGAGACCCCCTGGGGGGGTGGGGACGATAAAGGGGGTGCCCCTCTTAGCTGGAGACCCCCCCGCTCCGTGGGGAGATGGGGGGGAGGGCAAAGGGGGGGCCCCTGAGCTCTGGGGGGGATAAAGGGGGTTCCCCCTTAGCTGGAGAGCCCCCCCCTGTGGGGAGATGGGGGGGGGAACTCTGTTAAGGGGGGGCACCTTGGGGTCTGGGGGGGGATAAAGGGGGATCCCCCTTTCCTGGAGACCCCCCCCCTCTGTAGGGAGATGGGGGGGGCTCGGGAGGGGCTCGGGGGGGCTCTGGGGTCCCTCCCCCCTCCCGGGTCTGTGGAGACCCCTCTGTGTGTGGCCCCCCCTCCCCTGGCCCCCCCTCCCCGCGGGGCCATGGGGGGGACACGGGGGGGATCCCCCTTCACCCGGCGACCCCCCCACCCCCCGCTGGTCCCCCCCGTCCCTGTCCCGTGTCCCCATTTACCTGCGGGGGGGCCTGCAGGGCCAGCTGGGGCACGGGGGGCGGCCCCGGGGGGGGCACCGGGGGGGGCGACGCCGGAGTCGCTTTGGGCTGACCTGGGGGGGACACAGGGGGGGTCAGGGGGGCGGGGGACCCCAAAATCTGCCCCCCCGGGGAAAGGACACCCCCACAGGAGTGAGGAGGGTGAGGGGACCCCAAATTCTGCCCCCCCAGGGAAGGGACACCCCCACACAGGGGTGAGGGGGGCGGGGGGACAGGGGAGGGGACGGGGAGGGGACGGGGAGGGGACACGGGACAGGATCAGGGGAGGGGCTCAGGGGCACCCAGGGAATGATCCCGGGAAGGACAATCCGGGGGCACCCCACGAACGTTCCCTGGAATGGGGGGTCTCTCACCTGCCGCCTCCCCTCCGGCCGAGTTTGGGGTGCTGGGGGGACCCTCCTCCCCCCCGGGGGGGCCCCCCTGTCCGGGGGCTCCCCCCGCCCCTCCCCCGGCGGTTTTGGGGTCCCCCTGGGCCGGGAGGGGGGTGTCCACCCCCACCTCCAGCACCCGGATGGTCTCGTGGCCGGACATGACGATCACCTGCAGAGAGACCCCAAAATCAGCCCGGGGTGTCCCCCAAAATCACCTCGGGGGTGTCACCCCCAAAATCAGCTCAGGGGTGTGTCCCCCAAAATCTGCTCGAGGTGACCCCCCCAAAATCAGCTCACGGCGTCCCCCAAAATCAGCTCAGGGTGCCCCCCAAAATCAGCCCGGGGGTGTCCCCTCCCTCTGGCTGCCCCCCCAGGAGCCCCCCCACCCCCCGGGGCTGTTTTGGGGTGCAGAGCTCCCCTGGAGGGAGGGGTGGGGGGTCACAGCCCCCCCCCGACTCTGACCCCGAGACCCCGAGAGGGTGAAACGCTTCAGCCCCCCCAAAACAGGGCCTGTACTCCCAAAAACAGGGTCTGTACCCCAAAAACAGCGTCTGTACCCCAAAACTGGGCCTGTACTCCCAAAAACAGGGTCTGTACCCCAAAAACAGCGTCTGTACCCCAAAACTGGGCCTGTACTCCCAAAAACAGGGCTGGTACCCCAAAACAGGGCCTGTACCCCAAAACAGGGCCTGTACCCCAAAATGAGGCTGGCACCCCAAAAACACGGACTGTAACACCCAAACATGGCCTGTACCCCCAAAACAAACCCAGAAACCCCCAAAACAGACCCTGCACCCCAAACAGACCCTGAACCCCCAAACAGACCCCATACTCCCCAAAACAGCCCCTGCACCCCAAAACCAGCCCCAGGATCCCCCAAACAGCCCCTGCACCCCAAAACTAGCCCGATACCCCCCAAACAGCCCCCGCACCCCCAAACCGCCCCGTACCTGCTCGTTGACCGTCAGCAGCGGCTCCGGGGGCTGCCCGGGCCGGGGGTCCATGGTGGGGGCACGGGGGGCACACGGGGGGCACACGGGGGGCACACGGGGGTCACTCCTGCCACATCCTGGGGGGACAGGGGGGTGTCACCACCGGGGACGGGTTTGGGGGTCCCCAAGGGGATAAGGAACCACCCAGGGAGGGGTTGGGGGGTCCCCAGGAGGGGTTTGGGGGTCCCCAGAGGGACAGGGATGGGCTGTCACCTCCTGGGGACGGGTTTGGGGGTCCCCAGGGAGGGGTTTGGGGGTGCCCGGGGGGACAAGGATGGGCTGTCACCATGAGGGGACAGGTTTGGGGGTCCCCAGGATGGGTTTGGGGGTCCCTGGGGGGACAGGGAGGGGCTGTCACCACCTAAGGACAGGTTTGGGGGTGCCCAAGAGGGGTTTGGGGGTCCCCGGGGGGGTTTGGGGGTCCCCAAAGGGACAGGGATGGGCTGTCACCTCCTGGGGAGGGGTTTGGGGGTCCCCAGGACAGGTTTGGGTGTTCCCAGGGGACAAGTCGGTTCTTGGGGTCCCTCTCAGCCCCTTTGAACACCCCAAAAACCACCTAAAAACCTAAACCCTAAAACTGGGAGCCCAAACGGGAACTGGGAACCCAAACTGGGACCCCAAATGGGAACTGGGACCCCAAACTGGGACTGGGATCCTGAACTGGAACTGGGACCCCAAACTGGGACCCTAAACTGAAACTGGGATCCCAAACTGGGACTGGAACTGGGACCCCAAACTGGAACTGGGACCCCGAATGGGAAGGGGAAAGGGGACAGGGGGAAGGGAATCCCGTGGGGTTTGGGGTCCCAGGGACTCACCCCCCGTTTGCTCCGGGGGGAGGGACCCTCCTGCAGGACACGGGGCCGGGGGGGCTCCCGCGCTCCGGGACGGGCTCAAAGCTCCGGCTTTGGGGGCTCCCGAGTTTTGGGGCTCCCGAGTTTTGGGGCTCCGGCTCTCGGGGTTTCAGAGTTCCCGGGTTTCAGAGTTCCCGGGTTTCAGAGTTCCCAGGTTTCAGAGTTCCCAGGTTTCAGGGTTCTGGCTTTCTGGGATTCCAGGCTCTGGCTCTCCGGGTTTCTCAGTTCCCAGGTTTCAGGGTTCCTAGGATTCAGAGTTCCCAGGTTTCAGAGTTCCCAGGATTCCGAGCTCTGGCTCTCTGGAATTCTGTGCTCCAGTTCCCAGGGTTTCAGGGTCTCCAGGCTCCGGCTCTCCAGGATTCCGAGCTCTGGCTCTCTGGATTTTGGGGCTCCCAGGTTTCAGGGTTCTGGCTCTCTGGGATTCAGAGTTCCCAGGTTTCAGGGTTCCCAAGTTTCACGTTTCCCAGGTTTCTGGGTTCTGGCTCTCTGGGTTTCCTGGCTTCAGCTCTCTGGAATTCCGTGCTCCAGCTCTCCGGGGTTCTGGGCTCCCAGATTTCAGGGCTCCGGCTCTCTGGGATTCCAGGCTCTGGCTCTCCGGGTTTCAGCGTTCCCA
>NW_024103614.1:0-24773 GCF_003945595.2 Pipra filicauda
TGCAGGACCCCCAAGCTGAGCCGCAAATGCCCCTTGGGGGGATATTGGGGATCCCCGGGAGGTGTTTTTTGGGGTCCCGGGGTGGGTTCCCGGCACAGCCCCGACGATGAGCAGGGGGATGTTGGGTCCCCGGAGCCACGTGGCGATCGCCGGATACCGGCGGGGAGTGGGGGGGACACGGGACAAACACACCGGCTTTGGGGACCCCTGGGACAGGCGGGGGTTGGAATCTGAAACGGGGGCCCGGAGAGGGGGAACTCCCGGCAGTCTGGAGAGGAGGGGGGAGCAGCGAGGGCTGTGGGAGGAGCCGGGACCCCCGGCAGCCTGGAGAGAGGGCTGGACACCTTGGGATCGCCAGCACCCCGAAGGCGAGAGTCGGGGGAGAAGGGACCCTGGGACCCCGAAACCCCCCGACCACCCTAAAAGGGACCCCGGAGAGGGGAGCCCCCGGGACCCCCGGGACCCCCAGCAGCCCAGAGAAGGGGGATCCCCAGAATGGCAAAGTGAGGAGCCCATAAAGGAAGGACCCCTGGGATTCCCGGGATCTCCGGCAGCCCAGAGAGGGCGGGAACCCTGGAGAGGGGGTTCCCCAATACATGTGAGACCTCCAGCAGCCCACCCAGGAGGGACCCCAGAACCCCAAAGTGGATGGACCAGCGAGGGGGAACTCCACTGCTGAGAGGGTTGTTTTGGGCTGAATCTTGGTGGTTTGGAGGTGATTCCTGGTGATTCCAGGTGACTTCTAGAGATGGAGCTGGGCAGGAGGGTGTCAGAGACTGGAACAGTTAATGATTTCTGCATTCTAAGAGACTTCTGCAGGCTTTTGACTTTCTGATGGGCAACTGGGCCCATCCCCCCTCCTCCAGTGCAGAAGATGTCAAGCCCCGAAAAGAAAAGGTGGGAAGAGACCACGAACTCCGCGCCAAAAAGGGAGACAGCACCCTATGGAAACAACTCCCCGCCTTGGGGGAGCTGCAAAGGATATAGATACTGACTGGTGACTTTGGGGGTTTTGGCGGGGTTTTTCTTCTTCTTCTCCCCCCACCGCCTGCGGATCAAGACGTCGCTGGATCCAGTGGGTGGTGATTATACCACTCTCATCTTTCCTTTTTTTTCTCTTGCTCTCCCTTACTCTTACCCTGTCTTTCTCTGCCCTATGCATTTGTTTTCCTCCTCCCCCGAAAGGTTATGACAGCACCCAAAATGTTAACATCCCTATTGATACAAGATTGTGAAAATAAATCTTGTCAATATATGTTTTCAGACACCGATTATTTAGTGTCGTTTTGCTTTAATCCACCCCAAAGGAATTATTGATAAAACCTGGGTTACCCCCCCCCTCTTTTCCTGGGGCGGGTTGTAACAGAGGGACCACCAACCCAATGCACCCACACCTTGTTTTCCCTCCTAAACCAGGAAAAATTCATCCCTTTGGGAAGTCTGTCTCTAAACTCTATGGCATGAGCCTGTAAGTCTGATAGATGTGTATTAGTTTGAGTTACTCTGGGCAGAAGGGAATGAGTTTACATAGAATAATTCCTTCCCAAAGCTTGGCCAGATGGAGGAGGAGGCTGCGAGGAAGAGGAAGATGCCCCAGGACCCCCAGGCAGGTGAGGAGGAAGTCAGTGCCCCTTTGCCCCTGTCTTGTCCTGTATCTCCCAGCCGAGCATCACCCCCGGCTGCAGGACAACCCCGCTGCCGCCGCCGTCCTGCCGGGGCCGGAGTTGGGGGGATGTCCTTGGCCTTCCCTCTGGGCCGGAGGCAAATCCCCTCCCTGTCCTTCTTCCCTCCTGCCCCAGGCCTCGAGCTGAGGACGGAGAGCCCGGAGGACAAATCCCCCCGGCAGAGCCTGGTGGGAGAGGCCGTTTTGAAGGGCTCCACGGCGCAGGAAGGCAGCGGGGAGGGAAAGCCACGAAGGTGCCCCAGGAGGAGGGTCTCCAAAGCCAGCCCAGGATGCTCTGAGGAGGAAAGACCCACCCTGTGCCGGGAAGGGGACGAGAGCTTGAGCCAGAGCCCTGACCTGGACGTCCATGAGCAGCTTCACACTAGGAAAAAGCCCTTCAAGTGCTTGGACTGTTGGAAGAGCTTCAGCCAGAGCTCCCACCTGATCTGCCACCAGCGCATCCACACTGGAGAACGGCCCTACAGGTGCTTGGAATGCAAGAAGAGGTTTCAGACCAGCGGGAATCTCCTCCTGCATGAGCGGACACACACAGGGGAGAGGCCCTTCCTCTGCACCCACTGTGGGAAGGGCTTCATCCAGAACTCCCACCTCGTCAGCCACCGGCACATCCACAGCGGGGAGAGGCCCTACAAGTGTGGGGAGTGTGGGAAGAGCTTCAGCCAGAGCTCTGCCTTGACCTCACACCAACGGACCCACCAGTAAGGGAAGCATTAAAGGTGCCTCGACTGTGGGAAGAGCTTTGTCTGCTGCTCCAACTCCATCACCCACTGGAGGAGTGATGTCTTCCCACATTGGGAAGACACCTGGCTGGTGGTCTCCACATCCTCCTGGTTCCCCACAGGCACCTGGGTGAACACAGTGGGAGAAACATCCATGGGGTCACAAACTGACCTGGGAAATTCAGTGGGAAGAGCTGATTTGTTGAATTTAAAACAAAGACATTCAACAAAGACATCTAAAGCCCCACCATTTTACTGGGATTTGGGGTCATTTGGAGATCCAGGGGAATATTTGGGAGGATTTGTTGTTTCTGGTGGGATGTGGGGGAGATTACCCCAAAATGGGGGTTCCCAGGCCGGGCAAACGGGGCCACATTGTCGTAGTTGTGCCAGCAGTTCATGTCCCCTGATCCTGTCTGTTCTCCAGGAACTCCCCTTGGCTGTTCCAGTGCCTGGCCTGGATCTCCCCACACGGGGTGTCCCCCCCAGGTGCCCAAATCTCTGCTGAAGTGCCTGAGCTGCTCCCAGTTGGAGATGTACCCGGGCAGGAACCTCTCCCGGTCGGGGCCGTTCACTCGGCTTTTCCCAGGACCTGGAACAGCCCTGGGTGTGCAGGGACACAGGGCAGGGGGTGCCCCCCCAGCAGCCCTCAGCCCCCACAGCAGGTTGGGAGATCAGGGGGCCACCCCGGACCCCCCTTTCCCACCCCCCTCTGCCCCACAGCTGCTGCAGCACCAGTTACTGAGTGGGGGAGTCCCCCCATCAGCCCCCCAGGGACGGACAGGGGGGTTGGGCACATGTGCACAATCGTCACCAGAGCAAGCACACAAAGGGTTACAGAAGCAGTGGACATTCCCAGGGCGGATCTACCCCCTCCCAGAGCCCCAGGGAACCGCTCCAGGGCTCAAGTGATGGGGGTCAGGGGAGACCCATGTGGGAACCCCCTGCCCTCTGTCCCCCTGCCCACTGTCCAACACCCCTTTTCTCCCCTCTCCCACCCCTTTCCCATCATCCCCACCGTCCCCAGCTCCCCCCCAACTCGGTTTGGGGGTGTTTCTTCCCCTATGCCCTGCTCGGTTTCACAGTCTCAGCCCCCTCCTCGCTCACTTTGGAGGTCCCAGCCCCCCTTTTCTCCCGTTCTCCCCCCTTTTCCCATTGTCCCCTGAAAGGCAGCTGTTAAATATTGGGTGCTGAAAAAGCTGCTCCATCGTGTCCATTCCAAATTAAGCCTACATTTCTTAGGAGGGACTGGCATCCAAAGGGCAGCAAGAAGAGTCTTCTAATTCTCTTCTGCTTGATCCTCTCTGCAGCTGCCCATTTTCCCTCAAACCAGGCGGGAAAACAGGACCAGCCCTGGTGTGGTCGGGGAGCAGCGCTGACCCCAAAGGGCTGCATTTCCCCTGCCGATGCTCCTGCTCTGCCCTCCCCCGGGGCTGGCTCTGCCTGGCGCTGGCCGGACGTGCTGGGGCTCCTCACTGAGCAAAGCCCTTGCCAAAGTTGAGGGGCAAGTGCCGAGCCCGGCTGGCCTGGGAGGAAGCGACAGCAGCGCGGGCCGAGCGGGCGGGATGGGGTCCGAGCAGCGGCGGGAAGTTGCAAACTTGGCAGCCAAGAAGTTGAACTAAAGTGAAGCAGCTCCAAAAGGCCGTGGTCTTGGCGTGGGGGCGGGAGGAAGGGGAGCTCCGTGACTGCGGCCGGGGCTGGTTGGGAGCGGAGCGGCCGGGGCTGCCCCCGGGGCTCGCGGGGGCCAACGGGGAACGGACAAACGGACCAACGGACCAACGGCCCCTGCGCTTCGGCAGCAGCAGCGGCAGCAGCAGCGACTGTAGCGACGCGCTCTCGCTCTGACTCTTGTTCGGGCTCTCCTTGCTCGAGCTCTTCGTCCTCCTCTCCCTCTCCCGGTGTCCCGCTGTCCCAGTGTCCCTGTGCCGGTGTCCCATTGCCGGTGTCCCTGTGCCAGTGTCCCACTCCCGCTGTCCCTGTCCCGTTCCCGGTCCCCCCTCCCCTTGCCGGCCCGGCCCATGGCCCCGGCCGTTCCCCTGTGCCGGGCGGGGCCGCCCCGTCCCCGGCCCTGGGCGGCCCGGCGCGGTCTCGCCCTCGCCCGGCTCCCGGCGCGCCGGCTGTGGCGCTGCTGGGCGCTCCTGTGGGGCTGGCTGTGGGACGGGCTCGGCCTCGCCGCCCCTTGGCTCCGCCTGGCTCGAGCCCGGCGCCTGCCGGGGCCGGCGGGGGCCGCGGGCGCCGCGGCCGCTGCCGCCTCCTCGGCGGCTTCCCCGGCCAGAGCTCCGCCGCTCGCCAGCCCGGCCGCCGGCAGCGAGCCGCCGCTGCCCGCTGCGGCTGGGGAAGCCCGGCCCGGGCCGCTTGAGGGGCGCTCGGGGGCCGTGCCGGGCCCCGGCCCCAACGCTGACGGCCACGTCTCGCCCGCACCGAAGGCCAAGGAGCCGCTGCACGAGCGCTACCGGCTGCATTCGCTGCTGGGCAGCGGCGGCTTCGGCCGCGTCTACGCGGGGACCTGCCTGGCGGACGGAGCCCCGGTGAGTGCAGCAGGAGGAGGAGGAGGAGGAGGAGGAGGAGGGCGGGACGGGCGGCGAGCTCAACCCGCCCTTCCCCTCGGCTTGCAGGTGGCCATCAAAGCCGTGTCCCGGGATGGCATCCGGCGCTGGGGCGAGCTGGTGAGCGAGCGGGGCCAGCGGCAGAAAGCGGGGCGGGACGGGCGGGGACGAGCCGAGGCCCGGCAGGGTGGAAGCCGCCGGGACACCTGGAGGGAGAGGGGCCGTGGGCTCGGTGGGGGACGGGGAGCATCCAGGGCTGGCCGAGGGGGAGCAGGCAGACAGGCACGGCATCAGCCCCACTGACGACCCCGTGGTCCCCCCGCAGCCCGACGGCACCCGGGCCCCCCTGGAGATCGTGCTGCTGGACAAGGTGTCCAATGGCTTCCCTGGGGTCATCCAGCTCCTGGAGTGGTTCGAGCTCCCCAACGGGTTCCTGTTGGTGATGGAGCATCCGGAGCCGTCTCAGGACCTCTCTCGCTTACTGAGGGCGTGGGGGTTCCTGCCGGAGGAGATGGCGTGGGGGCTGTTCCGCCAGGTGCTGCAGGCCGTGCGGCACTGCACCAGCTGCGGCGTCCTGCACCGGGACATCAAGCCCCAGAACATCCTCCTCCACCTGGCCAGCGGCGAGGCCAAGCTCCTCGACTTTGGATGTGGCACCTTCCTTAAGGACACGGTCTACACCCAGTTTGCAGGTGAGCCCACAGCGTGGGGATGCTCCTGGTGCCGGGCATCGCATGGCCATGCCCGGGTGTGGCACCGGAGATTGCCCCTTTGGCCGAGGGGGAACAGGATTAGTTCTTCAGCCAAGTTGCTTTTGGATGGGGCTGGGGGGTTACTGTGAGACAGGCCCCGGCCTTGCCGACAGCCTGTGCCACCCACCCTGTCCCGGGCTGGGTCTGGGGCAGGGGGGAGCCAGCCTGACCAAAACCCCTGCAAGGGTAGCAGAGAAGGGGGTCAGAACTGTGCACCAGCTGGCTTGGTGTGCAGGCGAGGAAGGGCTTGGGCTGCTCCGCTCGCCTTGTTTGCCTTGGCTTATGATGAATTGTTGAGGCAGTGCAGTGGGGCGGGGAGAAGGCACGGCTTTTCCCCACCACTGGGTGGGTTTTTCCCTTGCATGAAATGGTTGGGCCTTGCCAGGGCTTCCGCTGCCCTCTTGGACACCAGCGGCTTCTTCTCCAACCCAGAGTTTGTAACCAAGAGTCAGGGGCCGGCGAGAAGGCAGTGGGTCCCAGCGTGTGCCACTGGGGCAGGCCCCACATTGCCAGGGCTGCTGGGGTGAGGCTCTGGGAGCAGGCAGCATCCACCTGCTGAACTGCGTCTGTATTCCGTAGGAACACTGTCATACAGCCCGCCAGAGTGGATCTACCTCAAGCGCTACCACGGCGAGGAGGCGACCATCTGGTCCCTGGGCATCCTGCTCTACCAGATGGTCTGCGGGAAGCACCCTTTCCGCAAAGGCCCCAACACCATCTGGGCCCAGCTCCCGTTCCCAGCACGGGTCTCTCCAGGTGGATACCAATCTTTGTGGCACAGGGGGAATAACGGTGTTGGGAGAGGGCAGCGGGCTCACGAGGACGCCGCTCTTGAAGCTGTTTGTGTCCCATGGGTGGCTGGAGGAGGTGGCCTGTGTCCTGCCATCCTGCTCTCCTCCAAAAGGGAGAATCGATGGAGAAGTTTGGGCACAGCTCTGAGCACAGCCAGCACAGCCTGGGCACGTGGACAGTGGGACAGAGGGGACAGGATCCTTCTCCAACTGACCGGCCATTTTCCCCCCAGGCTGCCAGCACCTTATCAGGTGGTGTTTGTCCATCCGCCCCTCGGACAGGCCAGCATTGGAAGACCTGTTGTGCCATCCTTGGGTGCAGGGCATTCCCCTGCCCTAGAAGACGGGAGAGATCCACGTGCTCCCTTTGATCCAGGGGCCTGGCAGGTAACACCTCCACACATCTCTTGGCAATAAGAACCAAAGGAAACCAGACTTTTTTGTCAGCCTGTAGCACTGGGGGGGGGTCATCCCACGGGAACACGCCCCTCTTTGTGCTGGAGCTGGGCTGCAGACCCGGTCTCCCAAGTGCTGGTGGCCACCATCCAACCTGGTTTTGCTCGTCCCGCTTCACAGACAGCTGGGCCCTCGGCAGAACGCTGACAGCCTGGTCTGGCCCCCAGGGAAGGAGAAGGGGCCTCTGCAGAAGCTGTGCCGGGTGGGCCTGCTGCTGGAGACATCGAGGACGACGTCAGGGATGACAAGCTCTCAGTTGACCTGGACGCCGGCGAGCTGAAGAGGATGGCCTTTGATTCTGGCCCCTTCCTCCAAGCCGTGCTCCACACGCCGTTTGCAGATGAGTCCACACCCAGGGGGTGCTCCCGGACACGGGCATTGCTCAGCCTGGCTGGGCACCGAAGGTTCCCCCTTTGCTGGTGGGGAACCTGAGGAATTCTTCAGCCGGCTGCCAAGCTGCTTCTTGGCAGGAGGGCGGGCGGGTGCTCTGGGCTGGGTGTGAAATGGGAGCCCGGCTCTGCCCCCAGCCTCTGCCACTGCCCCTTTGCTGGGCGGGGCTGGGGCAGGGGCAGCCAGCCTGCCAAAAACAAACCCCCGTGGGGGGAGCAAAGGCAGGGCTGCAGAACACCAGCTGCTTTGGGCTGCAGGCCAGGAAAGGCTTGGGCTGCCTTGGCTTAGGAGCCTTTCTTTGGGCCAGTGCTGCAGGGCAGGGAGAAGGCCTGGGTTTTCCTCAGCTGGAGGAGGTGGGGTTTTCCTTTGGCCTGCAGGGCTTGGGCCTTCCTCAGAACCCTGACAGAAGGTTAACATTTTACCTTTTTTTCTTGTTTCCACTTTTGGTTTGTAATCTCTGTTCATGAATTTGTTGTTTGTTTTCCAGGGAAGAGTTGGAGCTGGTGCCCAGTCCGGGTTGGGAAGGGCTGGGACCATCCCTGGAGAGGATCTGACGTCCCCTCTGAGAAGGCTGAGGACATCCTTTGGGACATGCTCTTCTTGCAGCAGCAGATCTTGTGAGGTAGATGCTCCTCTTGCCCATCTTGTCAGCAGGAGTGGGATAATGGCTTTGGGGAGATGGCAGCAGGCACATGAACATCCCGCTCTTGCAGCTGCTGAGGAGGTTGATCTCCTGGGCTTGGCTGGAGGAGGTGGCACCTGTGTTGAGTAATTGCTGAAATCCAGTCGATCTGGGATGACCCCAAATGACAGTTTAGTTTTCAGCTTGCTCGAGCTGTATCTCAGCTGTTCTCTGAACACTTCTCTCCCCCACCTGCCTAGTACTTCCCAACTGCTCCCTCCTGTCCCTGCAATGAGTTCCCAGCTCCTCATGGTCTCCATCAAACCACTGAGAGAAGAAATAGAAACTCACAGTCCCCCGGAGTGCCCAAATGAGGAACAATGTAATCCTGGAGAAGTCCTAGAGAATTAGATAAGGGATGTCCCAAACCAGCAGGATGCAAACTAAGCTCTGGGTACCCAGATAATGAAAGAACAAACTTTATTTTTGGTGGTGAAACACAATGGTGCTGTGCTGCTCAAGAACTGAGGTCAGGATGACAGAGAAGGCCCGGAAGGACCAGAAAAGGACTTCCAATAGGGGTGTGGCTGTGTAAAGCAAAGTACTGAATCTGTATTAAGTAAGCCAGACTATTGAATGCACATGTAAACAGTGTGTGTAATAAACAGCCCTGTCTGTCCTTTGGCACGGTGCATTAGAGGAGCTCTCCTCTGAACGCCCAGCATGCTGAATAAAGAAGAATGCTCTTTTTAACATCTCCAAATTGGGGTGAAGAAGTTTGTTTCTGCTGCTTTTCAGTGTCATTTTTGGCCCCCAGACAGGACACCTCTGCCTGATCTCCCGCGGATCCGAGGGATCTCTGGATCTTCACGCCAGCACCAGGACTTTGCTGCAGAAGAGCACAGATCCCCAGCCCAGTCTGGGACACAGGTAAGATCCCACTGGATAACAAGGCATTCTTTTTGGGAATCCTGCCCATGTCAAACGTATGGATCTTTCAGTGCACTGGGGGGTTCTTTGGTATTTTGGGAATCCTGCTCATCTGAGACCTGTGGATCTTCCAGCCCTTTGGGTGGGTTCTTTGGTATTCTGGAATTTGGTCTCTGGCTTTGTTTTATCGATCACTATTGTTCTGTACTTGTATTTGTTTCTGTGTTGTAACATTTTGGGTCTACTGTTTAGAGCTGGGAAGTGGGCAATCTGAAGGGGGAATTTGGAAGAAGTCCCCCCTTGGTTGCATTTTGCAATATTGGATGAAGATTGGCGGCCCCCCCGGAGGAACAGCTCCCAGGGAGAATTTAATGGAGTGTTGGAATCAATGGGTGGCTGTTCTGGAACACTGAATTAGAATCCATTGTTGCAGTTGATGCTGTTTGAGAAGGGGAACAGAAGTGGAGGGAGGTTATGTCTGGTGATGTGTTTTTCACTTTGCAGAACCTGTGAAAGGGCAGAAAGATTGTGGTGTGAATGCAGCGCCCTCAGAGCCCTTGGTGTGAGCCCGGAAAGGAAGATCAAGCTGAGGGACAAGATCAGCCTAATTTGGGGACATTGTTGGAGGTTGGAGTTGCAGTTCTGGAAGAAATCCCTGAGGAAATGGTGCCCCTGGGGAGAGGAAGAGGACGAGAGCATGGGCAGCCTGCTTCAAACATCCCCCCAGGAGACTTGGGATCAGTCCCTGTGCATCCTGTAAGAGAGATGGACACTGGAAATGGGATTGTCCGCAACTGAAACTTCAGAACCCTCCGAACCCTCTCGTGGCATCACTGAAGACGACTGAGGGGGCACCAGAGGATTCTTCCCCATCAGAACATCTGGTTCCAGCCAAGCTAAGCACAATTGTTTGTGGCTGTGGGAACTTGTTCCTCTGTGTTAAATGCAGGGAAATGAAACTCAAGGGACAATTCTAGAACAATTGTCTGGTGTGCCAGGGAATTGGGAAACTGGGCCATTTTTAATGCTGTGGCTTTGAAATTGGGGAAACAGTGGTTGGCTCCCCAGTTTTTGTATTTCCCCAATTCCCCAAAGCCTCTGCTTGGGAGAGATCTCTTGGCAAAATG
Source organism: Pipra filicauda (assembly GCF_003945595.2). NCBI lineage: Eukaryota > Metazoa > Chordata > Aves > Passeriformes > Pipridae > Pipra > Pipra filicauda. The sequence continues at coordinate 10,018 of NW_024103614.1, forward strand.
AAATGCCACAATCCAATTGAAAAATGGTCCAACATAGGTTATTACTGCAGAGCCTAATTCTGTGGAAGTTTCTAGTTTTGCATGAGAGTCTCCCAAAGCAGAAGTAATCCATCTGCCACCATCACTTGGGGATGCAGTGGTTCCAACAGGATGGGCTGGAGAGGTGCCTCCATGATCCAAGAGAGCAGAACCCGTGAGAATTCCAGAGAAACCTGGAGTGGGGTTGGTGGGGCCAAAGCAATGTCCTTTGCAAATAGAAAGTTGTAAGGGATTCTCACCCTTTGTAGAACAATTGATGAAATTTTGCTTGTGAAAAGAATGTGAATCTAAATGGAATGCTCCAGTTTTGCCAGTCAAGCAGGCAAATGGAAGGCTATGCCAGTTCGTCCAAGACCTCAGAGCTATAAAGAACAGAGTAGAAGATATACAAGCAGTCGTAGCGAATCCTTACACTTTACTAACTCCCCTAAATGAGGGTTTAATATGTTTCACAGGATTAGGTTTGAAAACTGCCTTTTTCTGTCTCCCTTTGAGTTGGGAAAGTCAAGAGTTTTTTGCTTTCCAATGGGAAAATGCAAAGCCGGGGAGGAAAACCCATCTGACTTTGGTGGTCCTCTTGCAGGGGTTTAAAAATAGCCCCCCAATATTTGGAACTCAATTGGCAAAGGGACTGGAGGAATGGAGAAGTCCAAACCCACCCTCTTGGAGCCTTATTGCAGTGTGGGGATGATCTTTTGATAGCCACTGATGCTGAGCAGCAACGTTGGGGTCAGACTGTGGCCCTGTGGAATTTCCTTGGGCTGAGTGGATATGGGGTGTCCCAAACACAAAGTGCAAGTAGTCCAGAGCCCAGGAGCCTCCGTGGGCTTTGAAATTCTCCAAGGACAAGGGAGGCTGGGCCAGGAAGGAAAGAAGCAACCTGTCAACTGCCCCAGCCCCAGCCAAGGAAGCCCAGAGCGGGATTGCTTCCAGACTAGAGGAGAAGTGTATTGGGGCAGAGCTGACTTAGGAGACAGCCCCTTGGAAAGTCCTGGTTGGGAATTGTTTCCCAGTGGGGGCAGCTTTGTCCGGCATGGAAAACAATTCTCTGGATGCACAGAACTCCCCACCACCAGGTCAGAGATCCTGACAGAGATCCTTCTCCCAGTAGAAGAAAATGAGTCTAGTGCTAAGGATTGTCAACTCCTTGAAACCTCAGGAGCAAACTTTGCTCCAGGAGGCTGGGCAGTTACCCCAAGTGGGCAAATAATAGTCCCTGAGCCAATCTCCTGTGACCTGGTGGATGGGGAACATGAGGGTATTCCTTGGAGTGAAGCAAATTATTGAAACATTTGCCCAAGTGGGTTCTAGGTCCAAAACTGACCCCAGTTGTACAAGCAGTGAGTCAGCAGTGTGGTGTGTGGAAGAGAAATAATCCAAACCCTGCCACTGGAGTGGGAACAGGTGATGGAAAATGCAGAAATGCTGCAGGTGAATGTTGGCAGATGGATGTGACTGAATTGCCCAGAAAAGGGGGGTGTAAAGATCTCCTGGTCTTGGGGGATACCTTCTCTGGGTGGCCAGAGGCTTTTCCTTGTCACACCAACCGGGCTGGGGAAGTGAGTGGAATATTGTTGAATCCAAGAATCCCTGGATTCGAGGTACATTTGGGAATGTCATCAGACAGAGGTGCCCACTTGATTGTAGAAGTGGTCCAACAAGTCAAGTCAGGGATGCATTATTGCAGAATTCCAAAGGCCAGAGCCCCTTGGGTAATTGAGAGGTTGTCTGAGAAGAAACCAAATGCTCAAGTCTGCTTTGGCTCTCCTGACAATAGTTAATTGGGTCTTGACTTGGGAGCAAAATTTACATCTCCTTTTAGTCTCAAATGTGACCCAAGTGTTGCCCCCAAGGGATTGCTGGGTGTGCACTCCTTTACCTGAAAAGACAAGGAAGCCATTCACCATTTCTGCCTTCCCTATTCTGGCAGAAATGATTCCTGGTCACTGGGTGGGCACTTGTGTTCCCCAAAAAGTAGACCCAGCAGTGAGTGTGCAAGTACCCCCCCCCACCTCTGACAATCCTGCCTGTGTCCAAAGCTGTAACCCCCACTAAAGGAACAGGACAAGTGGATTGTGTTAATGAGAGTGGCCCGTTTGTGGGAAATCACCCCAATGTCCTCAAACCCTTCCTGCTGGGGAAATGACTGATCCTTGGCCGGTCCCCAAAGGAACGGGGTGGGATTGGTGTGTGGAAATAACACCTGTGAAGGGTTGCCCCAAAGCTGGAAGGGCATTTGTATTTCAGCTTGCATCAGGATTCAGTGCTGTAGCTGTTCTAATGCCTTGAGCTGTAAAATGAAATAAAGCTCCTAAGACACTCTATCCCTTCAGGAGCTTAGTCTGAAAAAAGGGGGGATTTGATGTGGGATATAGAAGACTGCTCCCAACATTTCTCTATGGCCAAGGAAGGAGAACTGTAATCTTGGAGAGGTCCTGGAGAATTGGATCAGGGATGTAACTAAGCAAAGAGGATGGAAGCTGAGCTCTGTGGGCCCAGAGAAGATCAAACCCAAACGTTGCAGTCTTTGTGGTGAAAGGTAATGACACTGTGTCTGCTCAGAACCGAGGTCAAGAAGTGGACACCTCAACTTTGGGGGGCACCAGATACCAAAAAACCCACCAGAGAGCCCTGAAGGAGACCCCAAAGGACCAACTAAGGACTTGCAATAGGGGGGGTGACTGTGTAAAGCAAAGTAACATCTATGTCTTAAGTAAGGGAGAATCTCTAATGAATCTGGAAACTGTGTGTGTAATGTAAAGCCCTGTGTGGCTGTCACTGAAGTGCTGAGGCTGAACAACAGGCCCTGAGCCAAAGCTGAGCTCTAGATGAACCTTCCAACCTAACAGTCTGTTTATCCCTGTATTTGCTCCTTAGCTAAAACTGTGTATGTTTGTTGGTCAAAGATGTAGTGTGGAAAGACTCCCCGTGTATCTGCCCCTGAACAAAATAAATGTGCTTATTAGTGAGATCTGTGAGTCTCAGCTCATTAGTGAATGATATTTGTATGTGTTGATTAATCAAATCTTATGTCTGATTGTGAGCAAAATGTGATCTTTATCTTCCTGTCTTTAGAGAGTGGTCAAGGCCCTGGCAGTGGATGTGTGGCCTTGTTTGGCAGCAGATGGGGCAGGTTGACTGCCTGGGTTTTCCCCTTAAGCCCTGGCCAGGCTGTGGGTGGAACCCAGGAGGAGAAGGGAGCCAGATGGTTTTGCACACTCGTAGCTCTGTGAGCTTGTTTCTGCAAGGCCAGAAAAGCTGGACCCCCTCCCAGCAGAGATGGAGCCCTCCCCTACGAGTGGACGCCCTGGGTGGGATTTCCCGTGCCCGGGAGGGGTTCTCCAACCCTTGGCTGCGACCGGGGCTCCCCCGCTGCCGTGCGGGCCTGGCTGAGGGGAACAGATGAGGGCAACTGGGCAGGGAGCTTTTCTACTCACTCCAGGCACTCTTGGTAGGAACGATGAGGTGCGTTACTGAGCTCAGCCTTTTGTCATTCTTTGCTGCTTTGCACTGCAGTAAAATTACACACTTGTTCTCCAAAGTTGGTGTCGGTGTCTCTTGTGCTGACCCTCGTCGCAGGCAAAAGAGTTCCCTGGGGCCCTGCAGTGTCACAATGGTCCCCTGATTCCATGGGACAACATTCCTAATTTACTGTCTAGACTGGAGGAAAATCCCAGGAAGGGTCGTGGTTTGTTAGGACTTGCTTTGTCTGAATGAGCCCCGGGGGGCTTTTGGTGCTGAGTCCTTGAACCTCAGGTACTGAGGGGAGATTGCACAAACCTGTCCAGAAGTGAAAGTCAGAAGGAGAACCCAAAGTATCTCAAAGCATTAATGGGTCCCACTGAGGGCCATTCCCAAGACAGGCTCCTCATGGACTGGTTGGAGGAGAGGATTGGAGGCCATGATTGCACAAAGCTCTCAAAGGCTCAGTTTCCAAAGGAAATCCCAAAGCTCCTTAAAAACCCTGGAGGACCTACTGACAAAGCCTCTCAAGGGACTAATTAAAGCAGAGAATTGGAGACCATGATTGATCAAACCTCTCCTAGACTCAGAGTCAAAAGGAAAGGCAAAGGACCTGAATAAACCTTTAGTCCCTTCAAGCATTAACGAGCCCCATTGAGGGCCCTTCCTGACCAAGCCTCTTCAGGGACTCATTAGAGCAGAGAACTGGAGGTCAGGATTGCACAAACTTCTGCGAGATTCCAAAGCAAAACCCAAAGGCCTTGGAAAACCCTGCAGTCCCTTGAAGCCTTCAGGAGCCCCCCAAGGGCCATTCCTGACAAAGCCTCCCCAGGGACTCTCCAGCAGATCCTTGGGGGCCGTGAGTGCAGGGAGGCAAAGGCTCTGTGCAGGCAGCTGAGATGTTGAGCACAGCCTGGCTTGGTTGGAGGCAGCAGAAAGGCCCAGCCCTGACCCCCAGCCCGGGGAAGGCAGATCCTGTCCCTCACACCTCGCTCAGGGCTCTGCCGGGGGCACTGCCTTGGGGGGTGACGCTGAGGGAAGGACAAGGGGGTGCCAGTGCCCAGCCTGCCCGGGCCCTTTGCTGTGCCCTGCCAGCAGCAGCCTCCCCGTGCTGTGCCCAGGCTGCTCCTTTCAGCTGCGGGCACAGACAGGGCCCAGCTGTGCCTGCTGCTGTCCCATCCTGCGCTCAGCACCAGGGATGGGGCAGCCCAAAGAGAAGCCCCGTTGCTGGAGTGAGCCCAGGCCCTCAGGCACAGGGGAGCTCCCAGGGCCTGTGCCAGCCAGGGGCCTTGTGCTGGGCTGTCACAGGTCAGGGCAGGGGCAGCTGGAGAGCCCCTGGCCCAGCCCTGAGTCACGGGCTGAGCCATCAGCTCCTGCAGAGAGAAGGGACCTCACAGGCCCTTCCCCAGACACCTTCCTGCTCTTGACCTGTCCCTTCCAGAGACAGAAGTGACCTCACAGCCCCTTCACAGCCACCAGCATCCTTCTGGATAGTGAGTTGCTGAAATACAACTGATCACACAGCACCGTACCAGCCAACACCCTCCTTTTTGTGACCTACCACAGGGCCAGAGAAAAGGAAGCTTGTTTCATCAAATCTATCCAACACATTTCCTAACAAGAGGTTGAGGGCAGAAATGTTCCTCAATGGAACTGCTGTGTTTATCCTGCTGCATTTGACAGCTGCACTTCTGCCTCTCTCTCACTTGGGCCTTCAAAGAGCTCTCCAAGGAAAAGCTTCATTGAGTCCCAGAATACCAGAGGCTGGCAGAGCCCCCTGAGCAGCCCTGCCCTGGCTGTGGCTGGGCTGCAGTTCCCTTTGCCCAGAGCAGCCCCTGTCCTGCTGGGTTGGTGCTCGTGGCTGCAGCGCTGTTGGTCCCAGCCCAAGGCTTTGGCTGTCCCTGGGCAGTGCTGGCCCCACAGGGAGCGTCTCTGCAACCACCCCCACCCAATGGGCTCTGCTGGGCAAGTGTTTCACAGGGGACATGGCTGGGACAGCTGGGCTGGACTGACCCAAGGGATATTCCATTCCATGGGATGGCATGATCAGCAATAAGCTGAGAGAAAGGAAGGCAGAAAGGAAGGTGGGCAGGGGGCAGACGTGGATGTCCTTCATTAATACATTTGTCTTCCAACGAAACCTCTCCATGGACCGAATTCTTGCCTCCCAGGGGTTTTCTTTGTTTCTGCACGTGGCCTTTGCTTTTTGCTTTCCTCTCTCCAGTTAATCTCCCTTTCTGTTGACCAAGGATTTCTTCCCCTGCTTTTCTCCTGTTGTCTGACTGAGGAGGGGAAGGGAGAGAGCAACTTGGCTGTCCCTGGATGGCCAGACAGGTTTAACCACAGTCACCTTGCCCAAAGCTTCTCTTCTAGGCACCCCCAGAAATGTCAGGTGTCCACACCTGAGCTTGGTTATGCCCTGCTCACCCCCTCCCCCAGGGCGGTCAAGTGCAGAACCCATGTGGATCTCTGCAGTGACAGGGGGATGCCAGGAATGATCAGTGTTGGAGGCTGAAGGGAGTTGAACAGGGGACAATTGGGAAAAGCCCCCCATGGGGACTGGCCCAGAGCATGCGCAGTCCCTCAGCACCTTCCCGGCCACAGCTCCTCATTGGCTGCCCGTCCGCTCGCTGTCCCATTGGCTGGCTATTGGCTACACTTGGCTCCATCGCACTCTCCCATTGGCTGGCCCTTCGCGCCACCACGCAGCTTCCCCATTGGCTGCCTCTGGGCAACTCCCCATTGGCTGCTCCCCGGCAACAGGGCTGCTCTCTTAGCAACAGCACCGACCCTTCAACCTGCACTTTAATTCAACTGGGCCAGTTCCAGGGCAACTCCACATCTTCCCCATCCACCGCAGCTTCACATTTTCCCTTAGCAATAGCAATGGAACATTGGCCCAACAGCAACTTCACCTTTTCCCTTAGCAGAGTTCCAAAGCCTTGGTGCCACAGCCGGGCTGCTGCAGGAGCCGAGCTCCTTGCAAAAGCTCCAGGAGGCACCCAGCAAGCCAGCAGAGGCAGGCAGAGGAGCAAAACAGAGAAAAACTTGTGACAACCAAAAAATGGGAGAAGGTGTGCCAGGCGGATCTCGCTTGGAGACCGGGGAGCCAGCCAAGGGACACTCGGGGCCCATCTCGGTGCCAGGAGACCTTTGCTTGGATCCTGGTGAACGGGCCAGGGGGCATCCAGGGGTCCCACGGCGAGGGGATTTAAGGCCGTGCCCGGGGACTGTGGGGAGCTGTTGCAGGACTGCTGCGGGAGCTGCTGCCACCCCCTTCCCCTGCGGGTTGGGTTCGTTCCTCAGAGGCTACAAGGCGACCAGGGCAGAAGCCCAGCAGAGATCTACCAGCTTGCAAGGCAGCGGCACTTCATGGTGCTGCTAACTCCTGTCCTGTGCTTTTAACAGTTCCCCTTAGCTTGTCCCACTGTCCTATCTCCCTTCTTTCTCTCTGCTCTTTTGTGTTCCAAAACACAGTTGAATTCTCGTTTTGGGATCCAGCATCTGGCCTCGTTTGTGCCTTAACCTGGCTTATGGGAGTGTTTTAGAATCTGGTTCCCCTCTGCATCGAAGCGGATCGGAACAGCTGGGGTCCCCAAATGGAGAAGGAGGGGGGTGGGACCCACAAAACTGAGAGAAAGGGGGAGGTAGGACTCCCAGATTTAGTGGGAGCAACTGGGGCAGCTGGAGTTTGGGGGTCTGATGGGAAAGGGGTGGGAGAGGGGGGAAAAGGGACGAGCTTTGCATCGTCAAACTGAGTGAGAAGGGGCTGAGACCTTGAACTGAGCAGGGTGGGGGAGGGGGCCACCCCCAAACCGAGCTGTGGGGGGAGCAGGGGATTGCAGGGAGGGTGGGAAACGGGTGGGACAGTGAGGAAAAGGGTGAGAAAGGGCATAGGGGGTCCCATGGGGGTCCTGTAGCAGGATACTCTGCCTGGAATGGGGTAAAACAACTCCAACAAGGCCCTGTTTACAAAACCCCCGGCAGGAAATGAAGAAGGGGAGTCACGCTGCTTTTGGGTTGAATAATGCTGAAACCAGCCTGACTCCTCAATCCCAAAGGGAAACATCCTGAGAGGGAGGGGAAGATGTGGCAGAGCTGGGAAAATCCCCGGCAAAGGAACAAACAGGTGACACCCCTGAGAACTTCTCCAAGGCTGCTGGGCTGGCACGGCCTGGACACACCTGACTGACAGTCCAGCACTTTATACAAGAAAAGCCCCAAATTTTAAGGGCAGGGTCTTGTGACGTGTCCCATCAGACCCCCAGGGATGGACAGGGACACTCCCAGTGTGGATCCAACCCCCGCGAGCTCCAGGGAATCCCTCCAAGCCTCATGTGATGGGGGACACAAAGGGACCCCTTGACCTTCTGTCCCACCTCCCTCTTCCCCCCTCTCCCTCCTCTTTCCCAACGTCCCCCCAATCTCCAGACCCTCCGTGCTCAGCCGGGGGCTCCCAACCCCTCCCACTTAGGCTGGGGGTCGCAACCCCCCTCACACTCAGTTTTGGGGATCCCACCCCTTTTCCCTTCTCTCCCACCCCTTTCTGATCATCCCATCAAACCACAGCTTCCCCGTGCTCTGCTCTGGGGGTCCCACCCCCTCAACCGCTCAGCTGAAGGGGTCCCACCCCCTTTTCCCACCTTTTCTCCCCTTTCCCCTCCCTTTTCCCTGTCATCCCCTGTTGCCGGGGGGAGTGGAAGGCTTAGACAAAGTTCATTAAAGAAGTCCTGCCCTGGAGTCCCGAGGTGCAGAAAGGACTCCCTGGCTTTCTAAACTCCTGCTCAGAGAGGAGCCTGGGGGCGGCTGGATCCAATCTCAGCCCCGGATTATGCCAAGGGTTGGAATTTAAGGAATTACAGAGCTGTGATTGAACCACTTTTGTCCTGCAGGTTTTAATGATGGAAAATCAGATATACTTTTATAAAATGAACTATTCATTATCACAGATGAACAGACAAAAGATTTCAATCAGAATAATTTACTACACAATATAAACACTAAAACAATCAGTAGTACAGTATAAGATTGTTGAAGCAATTATACTAAAACTGGCAAAAAATTAATAATTATTAAGTAGACATTTGATGTAACTCCCCAGGACCAAGGCTCCTGGGGAGATCTCTTTTGCTCACCCTCGAGGGCTGACCTTGGGGGGGTCCCCAGCCAAGGGAGGAATCTCCACTCATACACCCCAAGAGGGATTATGTTGGAAGAACCTGCCCCTGGGAAAGGGGACTGGAACTTTATAGTATCAAGTGATGGACTGACAGCCCTTGGACTCCAGGGGTTGCCTCACCATCAGGATGTTAATTCAGGGTTGAACCCAGACTGGTTCCAACATCTCCTGGCCTGGCCTGGGCCCCTCTCAGCTCAGCACTGATACATTTGCAAATAGGGCATTGTCTTGGTCCCATTCCAGGGGGGAATGTCCTGCCACAGTGTCCCAGTGTGCCTGTAATTCCATCCTGCCCTGCAGTGTCACAATGGTCCCTTGATTCCACAACTTCCCCAAATGTTTCCAGGTTCCTTTGGTTCCATGAGGCCCCCATGTCACAAAGGCCCCTGGATTCCATGAGTTTCCACAGTGTCTCAGGGTCCCTTTTTTCCAGGAGGCCCTGCAGGCTCCCAATTGTCCCTTGATTGCAGGAGGTTCCCAAATGCCTCAGAGTTCTTTGGTTCCAGGAGGCCCTGCAGTGTCACCTTGGCCCCTTCATTCCATGCAGGCCCAGGCAGAGGAACCCCAGCACGGAGCCCCCGACCCCCGTCAGCATCTTGGGGGGCGGCGTCCGACGGCAGCTCGGGGTGGGGGGGCACCTGGGATATACTGGGATATACTGGGAGAGACCAGGAGTGACTGGGGTCATCCTGGGACTGACTGGGATCATCCTGGGACTGACTGGGATCATCCTGGGACTGACTGGGCCCTGTGGAACACCCTGAAAGTTCTGGAGGGGCTGTTTTAAGTGAGCTCTGGAAAACTGTCCTGGCTGTGCAGGGCAGGGAATGCTGATGTTCTGCAGGCCCCCAGCTCTGCTCTCTGGCTCCTGGTTTCCCTCGTGCTGGGCAGTTTGAGCCCAGGCAGGGGCAGCCCTACAGGAGGTTGTGGTGCTGCAGGGCCCAGGGGCTGCGCCCCGAGGAGCTCCGGCCCCAGGGGCTCAGGGACCTGGCAGTCTGTGCTGCTGGGGGCAGGATCGTGCCCCGGGCTGTGGCTCCTGGGTGCAGAGGAGGAAGGAGAAGCACAGCTTTGGTCCCCACTCTTGTGGCCGGAGGTGCAATAGGCTGGGCTGGGGGTGGTGGCCTGGCTGGTCTCTCTTTGGCCTCAGTTGTGGGGTCTGCAGGGCCAAGTTTTGCCCTGCCCTGTTTGCAGCCTGGTGCTGACCCACTGCTGGGGCCCCCGGGCAGGTGGGTGTTTCTGCCCTGGGCTGTTCTCACTCACACCACATGTGTGTGAGGGGGCACTGAGGTGTTCTCCTGCCCTGGGAGAAATAGCTCTCATTAAAATTTCGGAGATGGCCAAATAAGTGAAACAAAGAACTTTATTAACAGCGTTGGGTGCACCCAACTCGTGACCAGGTTCCAGCACCCCGGGATGGGAGGGACGAGCCCTTTTAAGAGCCTTCGATTTGCAGAACCACTCCCTCGCTCCTCCCATGCCAGGCCTCGCTCTTTTCTTCCTTCAAAGGCCATCTTTGCTTTCTGCTGCAGTCCCTTGGTTGTCCCCATCCCCCTGTCAGGTTGTTTCCCTGCCCCGGCTGCAAGGTCCCTTGGCAGTGAGCCCAGGCTGCTCTCACCACCTCACGTTCTTCCCGGCTCACCCTGGCACTGCAGCAGTGAGGAAGCAGAACTGTCAGGAGCAGTAGGCAACAATGAGCAGCAATGGGCAACCCCAACAGAGCTGTGTGGAGCAGCAGGTAGGCAGGACTGTAAGCAGCAGTAATCAGTAACTTTAAGCAGAACCACAAGCAGCCCACCAGTCCCTGACCACAAAATGGCCCCCAGGTGTCTGGGCACGAGGCAGCCCTGGAAACCCCTGCTTGTGATAAAACCCTCTTATTTATTTCCCACATGCCCCAAATCCTGTGTCTTGGACAGACTCGGTCCTTTCCTGGAGCATCTTCTCCCAAGCTGGGTCCTTGCCTGTTCCTCCCTGGAGCACAAACCGGGCCATTTGCAGTGGGACCTGCTGGGGGACCTGCCCTGGTCCCCGTGGCTCTGCTCTCTGGGGACAGGGAGCCTTTGGGGACCCTTTGCTCTTCCAGGATCCCAGTCCTTGTGTCAACACTCCCAGTGCCAAAGGGGACCTTTCCTGCCCAACCAGCTCCAAAGGTTTTTCTCAGTCCAGTGCTCCCAGTGCAGGAGCTGCCATTAAAGCCGGTTTCAATTCCCCAAAGGCTTTCCTGCATCCAGGAGTCCAGGGCAGGACTTGGGTCTTGCCTTGAACGGCTCTTTCAGAAAGGGGCTCAGGAGTGTGACAGAGCCTCTTTTCTTTCCTGGCCCAGTCGTGCTGACCCCCCCCAAAATAAAGCTGCTGCGCTGCCCGAGGGGCTCCCGTGGGTTTTTGGGGGGTTAATTACTTGGGGGGGTGTTAATTACTCGTTAGTAATTAACTCGTTAGTAATTAGCGAGGGGTTAATTAATCGGGAGGGGGAGGCAGATGAGAGCTCAGGGTCTGATGGGAGGGGGGAAGGGGGGGAAGGGAGGTGTTGGAGTGACCCCCATTGTCCCCTATTTCCCCATTATCCCCTATTTTCCCTCACTCGCCCATTGTCCCCTATTTTCCCTCATTTCCCCATTTTTCCCCTATTTTTCCCCGTTATCCCCCATTTCCCCATTATCCCCTATTTCCCCCCATTTCCCTCCCAATATCCCCCATTTCTCTCCAATTTCCCTCCCATTATCCCCCATTTCCCCCCATTTCTCTCCCATTATCCCCCTTTTCACCCCATTTCCCCCATATCCCCCCACTTCCCCTCATTTCCCTCCCTTTATCCCCCATTTTACCCCATTTCCCTCCCATTATTTCCAATTTTACCCCATTATCCCCCATTTTCCCCTCACGCTCCCTCAGCCCCTCTCCCCCTTCACCTCCCCCCGTCCCGCGCGCTCCTTTTCCCGCCTTTTCCCCCCTCAGCCAATCAGCGCCGGTCTCACCGACCCCTCAGCCAATCAGCGCCGGTCTCACCGGCCCCTCAGCCAATCAGCGCCGGTCTCACCGGCCCCTCAGCCAATCAGCGCCGGTCTCACCGGCCCCTCAGCCAATCAGCGCCGGTCTCACCGGCCCCTCAGCCAATCAGCGCCGAGCACGGGAAACTCGAACCCCGACGGCGCGGGGGGGGGGGGGGGAGAGGAATGGGGGGAATCTGAGGGGAAATGGGGGGAATAGCGGGGTTTGAGGGGGAAATGGGGGATTTGAGGGGGAATTGAATAGTAATGGGGGGAATCTGAGGGGGAATGGGGGGATTTTGAGGGGGAATTGAGGGGAAATGGGGGGAATCTGAGGGGGAAATGGGGGGAATCTGAGGGGGAAATGGGGGGAATCTGAGGGGGAAATAGGGGGCTTGAGGGGGAATTGAAGGGGAGTGGGGGGAATCTGAGGGGAAATTGTGGGGAATCTTGCGGGGGAAATTGGGGGCTTGAGGGGGCATTGAAGTGGATTGGGGGGAATCTTAGGGGAATGATGGGGTTTGGGGGGAATTTCGGGGGAATCGGAGGGAAATGGGGGCATTTGAGGGGGAATGGGGGGATTTGAGGGGAAATGGTGGGGGTTGAGGGTGAATTGAACAGTAATGGGGGGAATCTGAGGGGAAATGGGGGGATTTGAGGGGTTTGAGGGGGAATGGGGGGAATCTGAGGGGAAATGGGGGGATTTGAGGGGTTTGAGGGGGAATGGGGGGAATCTGAGGGGAAATGGGGGGATTTGAGGGGGAATTGAGGGGAAAATGGGGGGAATCTGAGGGGAAATGGGGGGAATAAGGGAGGTTGAGGGGGAATGGGGGGAATCTGAAGGGAAATGGGGGGATTTCAGGGGGAATTGAGGCGAAATGGGGAGAATCTGAGGGGAAATGGGGGGATTTGAGGGGTTTGAGGGAGAATGGGGGGAATCTGAGGGGGAATGGGGGGGTTTGAGGGGAAATGGGGGGAATCCGAGGGGGAAATGGGGGGGAATTGAGGGGTGACGGGAGGGATCTGTGGGGGGGAATCGGGGGGAACTGGAGGTTCCTCGGGGCACCGGGAGGGTCTCGCGGGGGCCACGTAAAAGCAGCTGAACGGAGGCAGTCGAGGCGCACGTTCGGTGAAATCATTCCCCGTTCCCCGGCGCTGTCGGTGACCGTCCCCGGCTTTCAGTGACCGTCCCCGGCGCTGTCAGTGACCGTCCCGGCGCTGTCGGTGACCGTCCCCGGCTTTCAGTGACCGTCCCCGGCTTTCAGTGACCGTCCCCGGCTTTCAGTGACCGTCCCCGGCGCTGTCGGTGACCGTCCCCGGCTTTCAGTGACCGTCCCCGGCGCTGTCGGTGACCGTCCCCGGCCCTGTCAGTGACCGTCCCCGGCGCTGTCAGTGACCGTCCCCGGCCCTGTCAGTGACCGTCCCCGGCGCTGTCGGTGACCGTCCCCGGCCCTGTCAGTGACCGTCCCCGGCGCTGTCAGTGACCGTCCCCGCTCCAGCACTCCCGGGGAGGGGGGGGGGGGGGGGGGGGGGGTCGTTCCCGCCAGCCCGGACACAAACGGGGGCTCAGGGACACGAACGGGGCTCAGATCAGGGCCCGGGGACACGAACGGGGGCTCAGGGACACAAACGGGGGCTCAGGGACACAAACGGGGCTCAGGGACACAAACGGGGCTCAGGGACACGAACGGGGGCTCAGGGACACGAACGGGGGCTCAGGGACATGAACGGGGCTCAGGGACATGAACGGGGCTCAGCTCAGGGCCCGGGGACACAAAGGGGGCTCAGATCAGGGCCCGGCCCTCTCTGGCCCGACATCTCCCTGTCGCGACACGCGAGTGCCATCTCCCGGCAGCTGCCGGCCCAGGGCGCCTGCAGGACGGGCTCGGCCTCCTGCCTGCACTGCCTGCACTGCCCCCCCCCGTCTGCCCTGCCTGCACTGCCTGCCCTGCCTGCACTGCCCCCCCTGCCCGCGCTGCCCTCCCTGCCTGCACTGCCCTCCCTGCCTGCCCTGCCCGCACTGCCTGCCCTGCCTGCACTGCCCTCCCTGCCTGCACTGCCTGCACTGCCCCCCCTGCCTGCCCTGCCCACACCTGCCTGCCCTGCATGCACTGCCCTCCCCCTCCCCTGCCTGCCCTGCACCCCCCTGCCTGCCCTGCCTGCACTGCTGGGCACCCCCCTGCCTGCCCCCTCCCCCCCCTGGCCTGCCCGGACCTGGCCGGCAATGCCCCCCTAGCCTGCCCTGCCCGCCACCTGCCCGGCCCTGACTGCACTGCCCTCCCTCCTGCCGTGCAACACTGCCCCCGCCTGCACTGCCTGCATACAAAAAAACTGCACCCCCTGCCTGCACTGGCCCCCCGCCTGCACTGCCCCCTGCCGCCCTGCCGGCCCGGCCTGCCCTGCCTGCACTGCCCGCCCCCATGCCTGGCCTTCCCACACCGCATGCCCTGCCTGCTCTGCCTCCCTCCTGCCTGCCCTGCTGCAATGCCTGCACGCCTGCAACTGCCCTCCCTGCCTGCACTGCCCCCCTGCCTGCCTGCCACCCTTCCTGCCCTGCCGGCACTGCCCCCCTGCAGGCACCGCCCTCCCTGCCCCACAACTGCCTCACGGCCTGCACTGCCCCCCCTGCCTGCACTCTGCCGGACTTGCCGCACCCCCCGTCTGCCTGGCCTGCCCTGCCTGCACTGCAGGCCTGCACTGCCTGCACTGCCCTCCCTGCCTGCACTGACCTAGGACCATCCCTATAGGGCAAGGAATCCCTATAGTACCCAGGACCATCCCTATAGGTCTGAGGGGTCCCTATAGGGCCCAGGAGCATCCCTATGGGGCTGAGGGGTCCCTATAGTGCCCAGGACTGTCCCTATGGGGCTGAGGGGTCCCTATAGTGCCCAGGACTGTCCCTATGGGGCTGAGGGGTCCCTATAGTGCCCAGGACTGTCCCTATGGGGCTGAGGGGTCCCTATAGTGCCCAGGAGTGTCCCTATGGGGCTGAGGGGTCCCTGTAGGGCCCAGGAGTGTCCCTATGGGGCTGAGGGGTCCCTATAGTGCCCAGGACTGTCCCTATGGGGCTGAGGGGTCCCTATAGGGCC
>NW_024103615.1:0-24747 GCF_003945595.2 Pipra filicauda
CCCCCATTCCAGTGTCACTCCCTTCCCTCTCCCCACAGAGCTCCTGCCCCAGCTCCTGCTCCCCCCCAGGAGGGAGTTTTGGAGGAGCTCCCCATTTCCTTGACTCTGGGACTCCCTTGAATCCCCGTTCCTGGGCACTGGGACCCCCCTGTACTCACTTCCCTGGGAAACCCGTGACTGGGAAAGGGGATCTACAGCTGCCCTGGGATTTATAATCACCCCGAGGAAAGGGAGACAAGATGAGAAAGAGAGAGAAGGAGGATCGAGAAAGAGAGAGAAGGAGGATCGGAGTCACAGCGACCAGTCCTGCTCCGCAGGGGTGGGGACCCGCACACGCAGCAAAAGCTGGAGCTTTTCTCCCCCCGGTGTCTCCCAAGGAACGACCCAGGAGCTGCTCTGGGAGGAGTTCGGGCGGGACACGCCGGAGCTGTCCCTGGGAAGCTCTGGAACGCCCCGGTCGCAGTATCCAGGAGGGATGAGGAGGGTCTGCGGGGGGCATTGGGGGGCTGTCCGGGGAGGGCACTGGCACAGGGAGATCGCCCTCCGCCCCCGCGAGATCCGCTGATCCCGGCGCTTCCCCCGCTTTGGCCCCAAACCAGCGGGTTTAAGGCCGAGTTTAACCACAGGGACAAGGAGTTCAGCACAGCCCTGGCCAGAGGTCCCGCAGTTCGCGCACGTGGAGTGCCTCAAGGAGGAATCCGGGGGGGATCGAGGGGCGGGTCCCAAAGGGGATCCAAGTGAATTCCCAGGAATTCCCCCGTCCCCTCCCCCCTTCCCCGCTCTCCCTCGGTCACTTTCGCCTCCCCGTCTCCCAAACTGCGCCATCGGCGAGCGGTGAGAGCGGAGCAGCGCCATGGCTCCAGTGCTGGGTCCTGGGGCTCCTGGGAAACCCGGGGTGGGGGACGGAGGATGGGACCCTCGGAAACGGTGAAATAGAAAATGAAATAAAAATTTTCTATTTAGCGATGTAGGTGTGACTTTGCAAAATGTAAAGCTGCTTAAAAGTTTCTGCCCAACCGTTGGGCAATTGAGATAAAATCGCTTAGAGAATAGGGCAGCCTTGTTTGTAGCACGGAGAGAGGGGTGGAGACCCTGAAACTGCTTGAAATGATAAAACTTTAGTTAACTACTCTATAATGGTAAGAATAGGAGGTAAAACTAAATGTCTATTTAGATAAGGCAGACTGCAAAAGAGTGTGTGTAAAGATAATTTTAAACTTGCTACTTTCAAACTGTATAAAAGACTATGTTATTTCTTGGCTCAGGGGAGTGCACTGGGGAGAACACATGCCCCTTTGCATTCCCCGGCCGTAATAAAAGTGCTTTTCCGATTGTCTGAAGGTTTCTTTGAATCACCGGGACTCCCTGAACTTCCATTTCAGGGACCCCTCTGAACCCCCATTCCTGGGTATGGCATTTCCCTTCAACCTCCATTCCCGGCACTGGGACCCCCCGCGCCCCCTCCCACAGCATTGGGACCCCCCTAAGCACCAGGATCCCCTGAACCCCTATTCCCAGGTATGGGAATCCCCCTGAATGGGGATTCAGGGATTCCCGGGCACTGGGACCCCCTTGACCCTCATTTCTGGTCACTGGGACCCCCCTGAACCACCTTATCTGGAACCAGGACCACCTGAATGCCCATTCTCATACACGGGGATCCTCTTTCACCCCATCCCTGTCCCAGGACCCCTCTGAACCATCTTATCCTGAACAAATACCCCCCTGCAATCCCTTTCCCGGCCATCCCGTCTCTCTCAGCCCCCTGATTCTCCCTTTTCCTTGACCCTGGGACACGCTGGACACACAGCTCTGCCTTTCCCAGCTCTCAGACCCCACTTTCCTCAACACTGCAGACCCCTGGAGAACTCTCTCCTGGGCACAGGGACCCCCTGAACCTCCATCACATCTCTCCCAATGCCCTCACCCACCTTTCCTTGACCCTGGCAACCCCCTGCACCTCTTATTCAGCACCCAGACCTCCCTGAACCCCCTTATCTGGGACTGGGACCCCCTGCATGCCCTTCTTGGGCACCAGGAGGCCCCTGCACCCCCATTCCCAGGCATGGAAACCGTCCTGAACCCCCATTCCTGGGCACTGGGATCCCCCTGAGCCTCCATTTGCAGGCATGTGGATCACCCTGCACCCCCTTATCCCTCACTGGGACCCCCATGGACCACCATTCCTGGGCACTGGGACCCCCCCAAGGCCCCATTCCTGGCCATCTCACATCTCCCCACCCTGTGACCCCCCTTTCCTCCACACCGGGGACACTTGGATCCCTCTTTCCTGGTGGAGCAGGATTGGGAGAGGATTCCAGATCAGGGCAGGATTCCAGAGTGGGATCAGGTGGAATTTTGGAGCAGGATCAGGGCTGGATTCTGGAGCAGGATCAGGCAGGATGGATGGCATGCGATTAGGATCGGATTCCAGAGTGGGATCAGGCAGGATTGGGGTGGGATGGATGGAGTGGGATCAGGTGGGATTCCAGAGCAGTTCCTCCTATCCCTGGGCTCCGCAGCTGGATCCATCCCACGGGATGGGGACAGGGACGTGGTGATTCTGTCCCCCTCTCCCATCCCGGCAGGAATCACTACCTGATCAATCCATGGTTACGGTTCCAGAGGTGCCAAAAATAAAAGCCATTCCTGTTGTCACTCCGGTTCTCCAGGGTTGTTTCTCTTTCATCCCCTCCAAGGGATCCCTCAGGAAAAGAACCTGTTGCGGTGGCTCCGCGTGTCGTGACACGGGCTCCGACAGACCCACGAGCGGGAAGCGCCAGGAGGGGAGAACGGGAGGGACACGGAGGTTGGGGGGTCTGGCAGGATGCTCTGCCCTGATAGGGTTGATCTGCCTTGGCCTGGAATCCCGTCAGAGAATCCAAATAACCCAAGTTGCCCGTGCTGAGCTCCCGCCGGTGCCCAGGGGCTGCTTTCAGGGTTGAATTGTGCTAAAACCAGCCTGGTTCACCCACTGCAAAGACACCCCCTGCCTTTGGAAGCAGGCTTTGGCAGATAAGCTACTGGCTGGCCTGGAGAAATGGGACTGGCAGACCATCACTTTATAACTACAAAAACCCCCCGGCCAACTTTCATGTGGCAGATTCTTCCACAGACTGTCCCCGAGTGTGTGGATTGTCTCCTGTGGAGCAGGGATGCCTCTTCATGGTTACTCAGGGGTTAAGTTGTGTGGTGAGTTACAACAATCTCTACTTAATGATTGTTTCTTTTTGCCAGCTTTGATACAATTTGATATATTTGCTTTAATAGAATTCCTTAGATCCAGTGCACTATTTGATGCTCTATTATACTCTACTAGTAGGTTTTAGTGTTTACACTGTGTAGTAAATAATTCTGATTAAGATCTTTTAGCTGTTCACTCATCTCTTTATTTGTTCATTTGTCGTAATAAATAATTCGTTCTATATAAATGGGGCTGATTTGCCATCATTAAAACCTGTAGGACAAAGTGATTCAATCACATCTCTATAATTCCTTTAACTTAATGCATTGACAAAGTCTGAGGCTGAGACTGAATCCAGCCATCCCCAGGCTCCTCTCTGAGAAGGAGTTTAGAAAGCCAGAGGGTCCTTCCTGCACCTCCAGCTCAATGAAAAGGCTTTATCTCAGCCTTCCACTCCCCACGACAGGGAGGTGAAAAGATGATCTTCCCATTTCCAGAGTCAAGTGGTCACTGTTTGTTCTCCTTCTTTCCATAACATCACTGCCCATGAGTTGATGTATGACAATGGTGCTCCCCGTACAAACCTCCACCCCATGGATTGGGTGCACTGGACTTCACCTGGATCTACAGGGCACTGCTCCTTATTCGTACCCCTATGGATTCTCTCAGATATGGATAACTTTCTCCAAGGTGTTCCACCTGCTCGGGTGCACTATTAGATCATCCTTGAGAGAACACCTTCCCCTCACACTTGACAGGAGTCACCTCCAGAGACTGAGAGTTTCTGTCCTCTCCCCAATCCCCTGGTCAATGCCAGCATCCCTGGACAGGGATCCCAGTTGCCTGGCTTCTCTCCCACCTAGTTCCACACCCTGGGTCGTGTTATCCCAGCCCTGGAGCAACCAGGTCACCAGGGGCTCTCCCAGCTGGAGGCTGAAATCTTTTCTCATATCTCACAGCTCAGCCAGGGATGGGGATTGGGTGATAATCTCTGGCCCTGGCCCTTCCTCCTGTTCTGAGGGTCCTGCATCCCCTTCATCCCTCACTAAGGGAACTGAGTTGGTCTTGGATTTCTTCTGTAGAGCAGCAACTACTCCTGGCACAGGTTGTTCCTCTGGTTCAGCTGCAGTTTGAGTGGTCAAGGTGCCTGCTGGTCTCCTTTCCTCCTCCTCCCCCTGAGGGTTCTGTCTAACACTGAACTGTGTCTGGTAAAGAGTAGCCAGGGCCCAGCACACTGCAGAAGTTGCTCCTCTCTGGAGTTGCCGCAGCATTCTTGCAAATACTGTCACTTTAACAGAGTCCTGTAGTTGTTCAGGGGTGAATTTCCCCCCAAACTGGCCAATTTTCTCCCCCTTTCCATGTTATTCATGACTATTCCCCCCTTGGGGCAGATCTCTGAATGACCTTCCTGGAAATCCCTTTTGTAACTCTAAACATGGTGTGGACCCCACTGAGGAGACCTGGCAGATATAACAAGAACATGCTTTCCTTAACATCCAAAGGGAATTCCAAAGTCCCAAAAGCTGTTGTAACAGGCCTGAAGGAGGAAAAAGGTGTGAAAGGCTGGGGAAAATCACCTTCCCCTGTTCCCCCCACAGACTGGGTACGATTATTATGAATTCCCAGAGGCAGCACCCAAGGCCAGGGCAGGAGAGCAACACTGAACACACATCCCAAATGACCCTCATTGCCCTTGGTGTTTTTATGTCATAAACTCATATCCCACACTACAGCAACAAACAATGCGGATCCCTCTCCCTGCTCTGCAAAAGAGCACCATGAGGAGTACATATGGGAATATCTACAGGGCTGGGCACCACAGCCACCTGGACAGACCAAGCAACACGGTGACCAGTGGCTCTGTACCTAATACACAAATGCTTAGATAAATTTGTTTCCAACCTGCTCTAAAGTCTTGAGATTCACCCCCAAAAGTGAGTCTCCAAAAATAATTTTTGGGCCGATAGCAAAGAAAATGACTCAGTCACTCTTATGTTAAGGATGGGTTTACATCACCTTTACCAAATCCCATGATGGCAGTGATCACTGAGGACATGGTCATTTGTAAAATAGAGCTCAATCACTGTAAAATTTTAAAAGTTTCCCAAACTTCCAGTTAGTGCAATGAAATAGTAAAGAATTCAATTGCTAGTGATCTCTTAGTTTGCTCTTTAGGCTTTTGCCTCCTTAATTGTCAGCATTTATTTCACTGACACCATCTTTTCATGTTGGTGAAGTCAATGAAAAAAATGGATTTCTAAAGAATTATGAGATGAAAGGCATGAAGATCTACTTAGGGAAAGAAACTGAATACTCGATTAAAACAAAGATGACATAACGCAAGAGAAACTGCAGGGAGCTTCTCACCTCCAAAACTTTTTCCAAAACCTTCTGGAAGACGAAGACATAGCAGAAGAAATGCAGAACTCTGTGGGAACATCCCCACACACCCGCACTCCTGGAGCTCTGCCATGGCCACACCAGGTCCTTGCACCATTGCTTTGGGTGGTTCCTTCTTTGCCCACCACCCTCACAGCTCAATCCCGCACCAGTTACCAGCTTGTGTTCTGCCTTTCCTGCCTCCCAGAAGTCTCCCTGTCCAAGTGTGAGGGCCTGAAACTGCAGCTGCTCTCCCCGCTTAGTTCTCAGTTGGTGTCGGGACACAGGGACAGGTGGGCTCAGGTCCCTGGGACAAGGGGCCCCAAGCCCTGCAGCTCCATCAGGGATGAACTTGGCTCAGCTTTGCTCTCCTGCTCACCCCTCGTACTGGGTTTGCCCGGAATTAGAGGAGAACAGTGGAAGGTTGTGCTGGGAGTCACCGACCCAGTGGGCAGGAGCGTGTGGAAGGGAAACCCTCCAAGGCATCGGCTCCCAGTTAATCCTTAAACATTCTTTCCACCATCTCCTTTCTCTGGGCAGAGCTTCCTGGCCCTGCTGAGCAACAAAGTACTCTGCTCCTCCTCTCTGCCTCAGTCCCTTGCACCCAGTCCCTGATGTCCTGAGCCAAGAGAGCAGCAGATGTTCCAGGTGCCCCACATACAGCTCTGCTCCTCCCTTCCCAAAGCCTCACATCTCACAGCTGCCCTAAGAAGTCAAAAGAAGAGGGGCAGCTGGACCAGAGATTCCTTCCAGTTTCCTAAGAGCAACTCAGCTGCAATCCCAAGTGCAGAGCAGAGCAGAGCAGAGGCCACCCTGTTTGACACAGCAGGCCCTCATTGCTGCCTGCAGTGGGTACCCACTCTCTCTGCATTGGTAACACAAAGCTGAAAAATCCTGTGCTGTGTGGCTTGGCCGAGATCTGTCCCCTCCCTCTTCCTTGCTTTAGAGCTTTTCCTGCCTCAAACACCATGTTCAGCTGCTGCACAAAAGGGTGTGTCGCCTGTGAGCCTTGTGTGCCACTGAGCAGACCTGGGCACATCATCTCTTGGACACCCACAGGAAACCCAAGTGCCACTGGAAACCTCCTTGCCCAGGACTGCATCTGAATCCAGGGTGGGATTCACACGGCTGCCTGTGTTCAGCCAGGAATTTCACTCCAAGTCAACCAGAGATACAGGATGTGGCACAGTTGCCTCCATGGTACCATATCCCCTGAATTTAGACACCTGTGCAGGTCAAGCAGATACAATGCACATCCCAACAGTGCCCTGGGCCTCTCCAGACTGGCATATGGAGGCTGAGCAAGGTATTGGTATTTTCGTCAGGACCTGTAGTGATACAACAAGGAGGAATGGCTTTGAACTGAAAGGGAGTAGGTTTAGATTAGAGGTTAGGAAGAAGTTCTTCCCTCTGAGGGTGGCCCAGGTTGCCCAGAGAAACTGTGGCTGCCCCATCCAAGTGGCCAAGTGTCCAAGGCCATGTTGGATGGGGCTTGGAGCAGCCTGGCCTAGTGGGAGGTGTCCCTGCCCATGGCAGAGGGGTGGAACTGGATGGGCTTTAGGGTCCCTTCCAAGCCAATCCATTCTATGATTCTATCCCAGCAGGTGGAACTACATTTCCCAGGATGCCTCATCCAGCATCCTTCCTGTAACCTGACTCCTACATCGCTCCTCTTCTTTATTATTATGAGAAGTACAGAACATTACATGTAATGGTACATTTTAAACTTTATAAACCCCCTTTAACAATCACTACTGCGTCACAGTGATTCAGCTCACCACCTACCTTGGTCTTTCAACAAACTTATTTATTTGAACTTTTATCTGTAATCCTTGAAATTTGCTTGACATAAATTTGAACTTTTATTTCCTAAGGATTTGTGTGTATTTGGGATAAACAACAACTTTATTAACCTGAGGGTTTTTGCATAACTGGGCAGAACATCTATTCCCACTTCCCCAAGGGCCTGCATGTAATTGGTAACCAGGAGAAATTCAACTCCATTTCTAGGAAAGGGCCCTTAGAGAACAAGTGTTGTGATGCAAGTGCAATTTGTTCAAAGCACATGAAACACGAAGTATCTCTAAGTCTACATACATACATGTTCACACAGCTTCTCTCATTCATACAGTTTTTTCATTCATACAGAAATGGCCACTTCAGTCATTCTCACTTCACACCCAGCAATCCAGGTCCAAAGAGAGACTGAGGGAATCCTCATCTTTTTCATCTCTCCCCTTCCAGACTGAGACAAAAACTGAGCACTGCAGCTGCTCAGAGCATTTCCATGGATTTAACACTGAGGTGTCCTCTCCATGGGGATCCTAGGCAGCACAGAGATACTATGGGAGAGCTGTGCCCTTCTGGAGGACACCCTGCAGCCTTGCAGGACAGCCCAGGAAACAGCTGCATGTCCTGAAGTTGCCTGGAGGGGATTTGGGCACTTGGTTCCCACAGACACATCCCCACAGCAGGACCCAAAGGGTTTGTGTCTGGACAGGAACCTGCCACCCCCAAGCCCCCACAGTAGCTCAGAAAATCCAAGGGTGAGAACAAGGAGAGCCCAGGCAGCAGGGGATGGCAGTGAAATGCCACAGTGCTGCTGCCAAGGGAGAGGGGACACACAGAGACAGATGGAAATGGGGGCTTGTCCTTCCCTGGCCTCTGGCTGCTGCAGGACAATGCCCACCTGAGCCTCCATGGTCCTGAGGACACAGGCTCTGTTTAGGCTGGGAAAGGAACCCAGGGAGGAGCTGCTCAGGGGAAGGTGTCTGTGCCACAGGGACAGCAGGGAGGTGCCCACATCCTCCTGCCCAGCATTTCTGGCAGCAGCTCCCTCTCACCCCCTGCCTGTCTCCGTGTGAGGAGCTGTTCCTGCCAGCAGCCCCTCCCTGTGCCCAACTCAGCTCCTCGCCAGTACTCACAGGGTCATCCCCACCCCACTGCCCAGGGGCAGCTCTGTGTGTCCAGGGGCTGAAGAGCAGATCCCAGACAACCTGATGTGGCTGGGAAGGGGAAGGTGTTCTGAGTGGATGTGCTTCCTGAGAAGAGCCCTTGTGAAATGGCACAAAGTAGAGCTGAAGCCCTGACCCTGCAGCTGAAGGACCCATCCCTGCCCTGCCCATCCCTGCCCTGCTCATCCCCGCCTTGCCATGAGGGGTCACTCCTTCCACCTACACCTTCTCCCTGCAAGGCTTTGGGAGCTCCCTTGGCCGGGCTGAGAGCTTAACCTGGCAGGCAGCAGAGTCCCTGCCCCAGCACACAGAGCCCTGGGGGGCAGGACCCTGCTCTGCAGGACAGCCCTGGGCACCCCTGGCTGCACACCCACCTTCCCATCCCACAGCCACCTGTGGGACAAGGTGCCCTGTCCCTCTGATGGGGCAGCAGGAAAGTCCTAGTCTGGAGCATGTTCTGCTGCACATCAGGAAATCCAGGAGAGCCATCCTGACAGGTCCTGTCACTGGTGGTATTTGGCAGGTGTAGGAGACACTTCCAGGAACTCACCTGCATTGCTCTGCAGCCAGAGACTTACCGTGTGTCCTAGTTAGAACAGCTGGGAGAAGTTCATCACTGTGTGGGTGTAACCCAAACAGAGGGTCTATTCTACACCCTCCATGCCATTTCCCAGAAACTGTTAACAATAGACCATTTGCAGTAGCTGCCCAGAGCACACCTGACCCCTCAGGCTATAAGCTGGGTGTTAAGAGACCTGTGAGATCGGAGGATATTCCTATCCTCACACCCACTGTGGAACTCCCCGCCCTGAGGGAGGTACTGGGCATTCCGGCTTGAACCTGAGGGTATATGATCTTGGGGTCTTGGGACTTCTGGTACCACTTGTGGGATTCAGAGAAGGACCAGAACCTCAACTGGACTGCGACCACTACTCTCAACCAGACTGAGACCACCACTCTCAACCAGACTGAGACCACCACTCTTGACCAGACTGCAACTGTCACTTGCACCAACAGGTTTTTCTCCTCTCCTTTTAGTTTTGGACTCAGGGGAGCACGTGGGGCTCAGCACGGGAGCCAACAAACAACATTCTGAATTCAAAGCACAGCACTGGACCAGCTTCTAGGAAGAAAATTAACACTATCTCAGCCAAGACCAGGACAGTGTCCACCCCTTATTCCATACCATTTACATCATGCCTGCTCCCACCTTTTCCAATACGTTCCATCACCACCTTTTCTGTAATTTGATATAAACTCACAGATCTCATTGTTTAGTGTATGAACTATGTCTATAAAACTCTGTTGAGTTCATTTAGCCCATGACTTTGGGCTCCATCTGACATAATACTCTGTCAGGACTGGAAAAATGGTGTCTAGTGTTGGATTGTTCCATGTTGAAACCAGTTCTTGTTCCATCACCATTCTACTTGTCTGGTCTCATCAAAGTTCATTGTTCATTACTCTCAGTGATTTTTATTGTAATGCCCCTGACATGGCAAACAGCCAGCACAGAAGTGAGAATGCATAGTGTTATTAACATTATACAATTTTATGCATTGGCTATTCTCACCCAAAATCAAATCCCCTTGAGGCACACACTGCATTTCCTATCCTCCTGAAATATCCACCAAGTGGACCCGTGTCCTTGAACAACATCAATCCCATGGGTGGGTTTGCCTTTGCCTGAGGCAGGAATAACCCAGACTGTTTTCCCCAACATGTTTTTAATGTGCACTGCAGGAACTTTATCCCTTTGTACGGTACATAAAAGTTTTGGCTGGCAGAGCCAGCCCAATGGGCAGATCCCCAGAGTTGAGTGATCAGGTGGCCTTTGCTAAATGTGGATCCCAATGTTTGCAAGTCCCACCACCCACTACTCTCAGTCTCCTCTTTACCAGTCCACTGCATTATTCCATCTTTCCTGAGGCTGGTGCATGACGGGTGTGCTGGTTTTAACATCAGCAGGAAATTAAAATCCAAATAAGTCTGCAGTAACTGACCATAGCAATGGGAATTTAGGATGGTTGTCATGGTAACTGACCTTAGCAATGAGAATTTAGGATGGTTGTCATGGTAACTGACCTTAGCAATGAATCTCAGTGGCATTGCCCATGATGATGGCAACCAACCACAGCAACACATGGAAGAGGAAGCTGTGATAGCACCAAGATTTTGTAATGGGGCTTTATGACAGTTGCCATGGTAACCAATCTGCATCAAGAAATTCAGTGCAGGTTGCCTCACCACCCAACACAAGCCCTGGGTCTTTGTGCAGGTTGCCATGGCAACCACCCCTTGTAACTGGACCCAGTGGAAGTCTCCATAACAAAAGTCCTCAGCAACTACCATTGGAGGAAGTTACCATGGCAAACCACCATTGTGACGGGTCATTTGCTGGTTGCCATGGAGACCACTGCCATAGCAATGGGTCTCTGTTTAATTGTTCATGGAACCAGTTTCCAGCAACAAGTCTTCTAATGGTTGCCATGCCAACTAATCATATCAAAGGGTTTCAGCTCACATCTCCATGGAAGCAGTCCCCAGCAGCGGTTTTTAACTATGCCATGGCATAGTTGCCACGTTTAACTATGCCATGGCAACCAGCTATAGCCACCAATTTCAGTGAATGTTCCCACGGTAACCCAACTCCAGTAACTGGACTGTGATTGTTTCTGACCTCAGCAACCAGCTCGTGGGAATGTTGCCATAGCAACTGCCCTAGCTATGGGTCATCAGATGGTTTCCATAGAAACCAACCATAGCAATGGACCTGTATGGTGGTTGTCATGGCAACTGGCCCTGGCCATTGGTCTCAGTGCAGGTGTTCATGGAAACAGTCCCTGGCAATGGACTGAGGGATGGTTGCCATGGCAACAGCCCTAGGTCACGAGAAATGGTTCTGGTTGCCATGGCAAGAGTCCCTGGCAATGGACTGATAGTCCAAGTGCTGGTTGCTATGGCAACAGTCCCTACCGCTGTCTCTCTGAGTCTGTTTCTCTAGCATTGCCCCTCACACCTGGTTCCATCGCTAATTGTGGCAACGTCTGAGTACCTGCAGGACGGGGTACAACCCAGAGAGCAAAAGGGACCAAACTCCTGGGCTGAGGCACAGACAGTTCCATGGGGGCAGCAAAAATCAGGAACTCCCTCCCTGCTTCCCACAGGCAGGGGGGTGTTCAGCATCCCCATGGGAGCAGGGCTCCACCTCAGGGAATGGTGACACAGACACCATTGCTCCCAGTGTTCCCTCCTTCCCCAGTCTGCCCTCCTTTTCCACACCTGACAGTGATGGCACATGGTCTGGGACATCACTGGGGTCAATTGGGGTCACCTGTCCTGGCTGTGTCCCCTCCCAACTCCTGGTGCACCTCCATCTCCCTTTGCTGGCAGGACAGGATGAGGAGCAGGAAAGGCCTTGGCTCTGGGCAGAAACAAAAACCTCCCAGAATTTTCCCCCCTGTTCCCAGCCCAGTCCCAGAGAAGCCCTCTGGAAGGCAACTTACTCCCTCCCAGCCCAAATCATCTCCCAATGCCCATTCCCCAGCACCAGGTCTCACAGGGTCAGTGCTGTGCCCCTGCCCCAGCAACAGGGCATTGGGATGGTTGCCATGACAACCAACCTTAGCAATGGATTCTTATATTGCTTGCCATGGTAACCAATCTTTCAATAAGATTGTGGGATGGTTTCCATGGCAAACAACTCATGGAAGTGTCCACGACTGAGGTCCCTAGCAATGGATTTATTGATGGTTGCCATGGAAACTGCAGCAACGGTCTCCCTGCAGGTTGTCATAGCAACTGCCATAGCAA
Source organism: Pipra filicauda (assembly GCF_003945595.2). Lineage (NCBI taxonomy): Eukaryota > Metazoa > Chordata > Aves > Passeriformes > Pipridae > Pipra > Pipra filicauda. The sequence goes on from NW_024103615.1 coordinate 12,331, forward strand.
TGGGTCTTTTTGATGGTTGCCATGGCAACCAGACTTAGCAACAGGTCTCAGTGCAAGTGTCCATGACAACAGTCTCTGGCAATGGGTTTCTATGATGATTGCCGGGACAGCTGACCCAAGCTGCCACGGAAACGTCACAGACCCAGAATTCCATGGCACAAGCCCATAGCAATGTGCCCTAATGCAGGTTTCCACGGCAACCAACTATCACAACTGGTCCAAATCTTGGTTGCCATGGCACCACACTTAGGAAGGGGTCCACTGATGAGTGCTGTGGTAACTGACAAGCGGTATAGGATCATAAATCGCTGCCATAGCAACGGACTCTGGCTACAGGACTCAGCTTGTTCCCATGGCAACCACCCCGGGGTGGTTGCATCTCCATGGAGCTGCCGCGGACCATGCATGAGCAACATGTCCTGGTGATGGTTGTCATGGAAACTGACCACAGCAACAGGAAATTGTGATGGTTGCTAAGGAGCCAATTTGCCACAGGCACTCACAGAGGCTTCATGGTGACAACAGAGGTGTCTATGCTGCTAAAGAGCTGTGATGTCCCATGCAGTGACAGGGCTTCCATGGTGATATCCCAGGGGTCTGGACTACAAAGTAGATATATTTATATAAATATATATAGGATTTATTATGATAATGATTAAGTAAAAATATCTTAATCAGAATTATTTACTACCCAGTATAGGAGCTATAACAACTGTTGCAATATAGTGCACGAGGAAGCAATATTGAAGGAACTGTACCAAAGCAATTGCATTTAACCAAAACCAATTATTAAGTAGAGACTGATGTCACTCACCCAGACCAAAGACCTTAGGCAAATCTCTTTGGCTTAGCCTTGAGGAGTGACTTTGAGGGACGTCCCCACTCCAGGCAGGAATCTCCACACACAATCCCAAGAAGGGATATATCAGAAGACCCTGCCTTTAAAATTTGGGACTGGGCTTTTCTAGTATAAAGTGCTGGACTGTCAGTCAGGTGTGTCCAGGCTATGCCAGCTCAGCAGCTTTAGAGAAGTTCTCAGCGGTGTCACTTGTTTGTTCCTTTATATCCAGATATTTTACAAGGTCTGCCAAATATTCTCTCACTCTCAGGATGTTTAACTTAGGGATTGATGAGTCAGGCTGGTTTCAGCTTTGTTCAGTCCCCAAAACAGCATGACAACCTCCTCCCCGCCCTTCTTAATTTCCCACTGAGGGCTTTTCAAACAGGGCCTTGCTGGTGTTGTTTTACCCCATTCCAGGCAGAGCATCCTGCAACAGGACCCCCATGGGACACCTGTACCCGCTGTTCCAACTCTTTTCCTCACTGTCTCACCCCTTCCTCATCATCCTCACAATCCCCAGCTCCCCTGACAGCTTGGTATCCCCCCTCACCTTGCTTGGATTTGGTGACCTAGCCCCTCTCAGCTCATTTTGATGGTCCAAAGCCCCACCTTTTCCTCTCTCTCCTCCCCCTTTCCAATCGTCCACAATCCCCAGCCATCACTGATCTTGGTTTGGGTTGTCACACCCCTGTCCCGCTTGGTTTGGGTGTCCCACTCCCTCTTTTGCCCTGCTTTCCCACTGTCTCTCCCCTTCCCGCTCCCCCGAGTTCCCCTCACCCGCAGCCGGGGGGGTTCCCAGCACCACCAGTCGGGCCCCAACTCCTCCCACACAGCCTATCCCCAGTGCTAGGCAGGTGCTGACACCCCAAAAGCAGCCAGACAATGCCAGGGGGGTCCCCAAAAGCGGCCCTGGCCCACACAGCACTGGGAGCACCAGTCCAGCCCAGTTTGGAGCAGGCAGGTGGCATCAGCCGTCCCGGGCAGGGTCAGGCCCCTGCCGCAGCTGCCACCATGCTAAACTGAGTCTGAACTTGATCAACAGTTTATGCCTAGAGGCCCAACAGTACTTAACAGCACTTAACTGATAACTGAAGTCAAACAATTTAGCAAAGCATTCATATAGAATTTACAACACCATAACAGTAACTCACTTACAGGCCTGACAGACTTAACAAATCCAAAGTGCTGAAGAATCCAGGAGAGCAGCGTTCCCAGGACATTTGTTATGGCAGATTCACACTCACACAGACAGAAAGAGTCTGGACAAGGTACCTGGGAACAATTCCCTTGGGATTCAGGAAAATCCTCCCTTGGGATGCCACTGCACATTCTCAGAAGAACGGCTGAGCCTCAAGGAGTGAGAGGGATCAGCCCCGGATCTGCTGTCAGTCGGGATCCTCCGAATGCAGCAAATGGGAGAGTTGGGTGTGGCAATGGATTTGCCATATGCAGGATGGAAGAAGTCCTGTCAGAGATGGACTGGTGAGGAGAAAGAGGAAAACAGCTCAAACGTTATGGAGACAGAAGTTTTTAATGTGGTTTAAACATGTTTTCAAAATGGCTTTTTGTATTTTCTGCAAGGTTACTGTTTCTTCTTCCCAACACCCCCTGTGGTGGACTTGTCTCTCATACAAGGTGTCCTGGGAAAGTGTTCTGAGGTGTTTCTTATTGGTCCTTGTTAACCCCTTCCTGTTGGCTGTTGACCCCTTACCTGACTGTTTTTTTCTGTGCCCCTGAACTTGTGATTGGCCCCCTTTTGACCCTCCTAAAAGTTTTATAAACCCCTTCCCCACAATAAACTTTCTCTTTCGTCCGTCCCTCCCTGGTGGTTTGTGTGGGCTCCTTGTGGGGTCGCCGGCCATGTGCTGGGGCGGGGGGAAGGGCATTCACCTCGCAGGTAATGGGGCTAGCAGCCTAAGGCCTGGAGGTCTCCCCCGTCCCACTAATCCGTCGTAGTTGGGGGCTCTGAGAGGCCCAAGCAAAGGGAGGTTGCTGCCGCAGCTGCTGCGGCCTCAGAGAGCTCAAAGGGTCTCAATCAGCACCACTGGTTATGGGGCCCACGCAGAAGGGGCTTTAAGGCACAGGAATTGTCCATCCTGGCCCCAGTTCAGGTTAGGGACTTTCGCTGAAAGTTGGAGAACAAAAATACGATTCCACTTGGGTTGTTCTTCAGGCAAGAAAAACAAGTTTCCAAGGTCGTTGGTTAAGAAAAGCAGGAGCTCATTACACAGCACCAGTTCCTATGAGCAGACAGTGTTTCTGAGCAGCTCAAGAGCAGCTCAGCCCAGGGACTGTTCATCAAGGCCGAGGCCTAACGAGCATTACTCAGATCATAGCGAGGCCTGGGGGGGGGTAAAGCACTACCACAGTGGGTTACAAGGAACATGGGTCACCAGAAACAGTGGTCAACAGGCCTTTACCCACCAGGTCTCTGCCCAATGTGAGTCACTGTGGATCATCCAACATGGGTCCTCTGATGGGTGATGGAGTTGGAGCAGCAGATGAAGTTTTTTCTGCAGTTGGGGCACTCGGATGGCTTCCCTTACCGGTGGGTCCTTTGGTGTGAGGTCAAGGCAGAGCTCTGGTTGAAGCTCTTCCCACACTTCAAGCACCTGTAGGGCCTCTCTCCGGTGTGGATGTGCCAGTGCTTAATGAGGTCAGAGCTGCGGACAAAGCCCTTCCCACAGTCGGTGCAGTGGAAGGGCCTCTCCTTTGTGTGCATTCGTTGATGCAGAAGGAGATCAGAGCTGGTCCGGAACCTCTTCTCACACTCAGGACATTTGTAGGGCCGTTCCCCGGTGTGGACACGCCGGTGGATGACAAGGCTGAAGCTACGGTTGAAGCTCTTCCCACATTCCAGGCACTTGTAGGGCCGTTCCCCTGTGTGCAGCCGGCGGTGGGTGAGGAGGTGGGAGCTCTGGCTGAAGCTTTTCCCACATTCCAAGCACTTGTAGGGCCGTTCCCCACTGTGGAAGCGCTGGTGGTACGTGAGGCTGGAGCTCTTGCTGAAGCTCTTTCCACATTCCAAGCACTTGTAGGGTCGTTCCCCGGTGTGAAGACGCTGGTGGACCACCAGGTCAGAGCTCTGGCTGAAGCTCTTCCCACATTCCCCACATGTGTAGGGCCGTTCCCCGGTGTGGATCTTCTGGTGGCGGATCAGGTGGGACCTCCAGCTGAAGCTCTTCCCACATTCCAAGCACGTGAAGGGCTTCTCTCTGCTGTGAAGCTGCTCATGGACCACCAGATCAGAGCTCTGGCTGAAGCTCCAGCCACCTTCCCAGCACACGGGGGGTTTTTCCTCCTCGGAGCACCATGGAGGGGGTTTGGAGCCCTTTCCCATGGGGAATGTTTGTGGCTTTTCCTCCCCGTTGCCTTCCTGCACAGCGGAGCTGTTCAAAACAACCTCTTCCATGAGGTTCTGCCAGGGGGATTTGTCCTCCATGGTGTCTGTCCTCAAGTTGTTGTCTGGGGGAGGAAGGACAAGGAGAGGGAGGAACAGAGGAGAGGAAGGAACAAGGAGAAGGAAGAAGAAGAAAAGGGAACAAGAAGACGGAATGAGGGAGAGGAAGGAACAAGTTGAGGAGGAAGCGAGGAGAGGAAGGAGCAAGGAGAGGAAAAAGGAGAGGAAGGAGGTGAGAAAGGAAAAAGAAGGAGAAGGAAGGAGGAGAAGAAGGTGCAAGGAGAAGAAGAAACAAGCAAAAGGAAGAAGGAGTGGAAGGAACAGGAAAAAAATGGAATAAGGAGAGAAAGGAAGGAGAAGGAAGCAGAAGAAGGAGAAGGAACAAGGAGAGCAAGGAAAAAGCACAAGGAAGAAGGAGGGGGAGGAAAAAGGAGAAGGAAGGAAAAGGAAGAAGGAAACAAAAGGAACAAGGAAAGCAAGGAAGGATAGGAAGGAAGAAGGACAGGGAGGGGATTTGACTCTGCCAGAGAGAAGGGCAAGGAGATCCCCCCAAATCCGTCCCCGGCAGGACGGTGGCGGTAGCGGGGTTGTCCTGCAGCTGGGGGCCATGCTTGGCTGGGAGATACAGGACAAAACAGGGGCAAAGGGGCACTGACTTCCTCCTCACCTGCCTGGGGGTCCTGTGGCATCTTCCTCGCAGCCTCCTCCTCTATTTGGCCAAGCTTTGGGAAGGAGAAATCCTATTTTGGGGGAAAAACAAGGTGTGAATTGGAGGTTCCTCCTGCCCAAGTCCATCTCTAGAAGTCACCAGGCATCTTGTGTCCACAAAAACCTACAAAACACCAAGATTCAGCCCAACAAATATCCCCAAAACACCGACACAGCCCCAAAAATCCCAAAAGGTTATGATTCAGCTAAAAACCCCTCAAAATCATCAATACTCATCAAAAAACCTTCAAAATATGAAGTCATCAAAAAAAAAAATCCCCAAATACCAAGATTTAGCCCAAAAAACCTCCAAAACACCAAGATTCACCCCCAAAAAACTCCAGAAGTTCAAGATTCAGTGAAATAAAACCCTCCCAAGTAGTTCCCCCTCTCTGGTCTCTCCACTTTGGGGTTCTGGGAGTTCCCTGTCTCCAGGCTGTAAGGGGTGCTGTGAAACACAGGGGTCCTTCCTCTCTGGTCTCCTCCCTTTGGGATTCTGGGGGCAGTTCTTCTCCGGGTTCCCCCCATTTATGGATACTGGGGGTTTTGGGGGTCCCAGGGGTACCTTCTCCCCTCATTCTCTGCTACGGGGTGCAAGGAGTCCCAGGGGTCCCCCCTCTCTGGGGTCCTTCCTTCTTCACGCTGCTGGAGATCCTGGGAATCCTGGGGATCTCCCCTCTCTGGGATCCCTACTTTGGTGTCCCAGGGGTCTCCCCTTTCTGCGGTGTCCCCTCTCCAGACTGCTGGGGGTCCTGAGGGTCCCCTCTCCAGGGTCCCCATTTCAGGGTCCCAGGGGTCCCCCCTCTCCGTGCTCCAGGCTGGCAATGAAGGGCCTGACCCAGGAACACCAACCCCCACTGCGGGGTGGGGGGGGGGGACACACGCATCCTCCCGCCCACTGCTGGGACTCTGCCGGCAGTTTTTTGGGGACCCTCAAAAAACACCTAACGGGAACCCCAATATCCCCCTGAGGGGCATTTGCAGCTCATTTTGGAGTCTTCAAAGATCCAAACGTGTCCCCCCCAAAAAACCCCCAGAAATCCCCCAAGACATTTGGGGTGAGCTCCCCCTCCCCAGTCACCTTTGGGATGCAGGAGGGAGGGGCGATGCTCCCGGGGGTGGGGGGGCTGCGGATACAGTCAGCAGCAGAACAGCAACCTTCCTGCTCTTCCTGCTCTTTTTCCTCTGCTATCCCTGCTCTTCCTCCCACTACTCCTCCTCCTGCTGCATTCTTCCTCCACCTGCTCCTCCTCCTCCTCCTCCAGGCAACCCTAGCTGTGTGTATAGACTGGGAACAAGAGGCTGGAGAGCAGCTGCAGGAAAGGGGCCTGGGGGTCCTGGTTGGTGACCAGTTGGCCATGAGTCAGCAGTGCCCCGGCAGCCAGGAGGGCCAACACTGTCCTGAGGGGCATCAGGCCCCGCGTTGCCAGCCGAGCCAGGGAGGGGATTGTCCTGCTCTGCACTGGGGCAGCCTCACCTCAAGTTCTGGGGCACTTTGGGGCACCACAATATAAAAAAGACATGAAGCCATAACAGAGCGTCCAAAGGAGGCCATGAGGATGGGGAAGGATCGGGAGGGAAGGCCTTATGAGGAGTGGCTGAGGGCACTTTGTTTGTTCAGCCTGGAGAAAAGAAGACTGAGAACCTCAGTGGGGTCTTCAACATCCTCCTGAGGGTCAGTGGAGTGGCAGGTACTGATCTCTTCACTCTTGTGACTAGTGACAGGACTCTACAGCTGGAGCTGAGTCAGGGAGGTTTAGGTGGGATGTTAGGAAAAGGTTTTTCCCCCAGAGGGTGACTGAGCACTGGAATAGGCTTCCCAGGGAAGTGGTCACAGCACCAGGCCTGTCTGAGCTCAAGAAGCATTTGGACAATGCTCTCGGGCACAGGGTGGGATTCTTGGGGTGTCCTGTGCAGGGGCAGGAGTTGCACTCAATGATCCTGACCCTCCCAACTCAGCCCATTCTCTGGTTCTATGAACTCCCTGCTCCGCCTTGAGACTCACTCCCTGGGGAAGGGACGGATGTGCCCAAGGGAACAAAACGCCCCAGAAGTCTGTTTACACAAGAGGCTGCACCAGGGGAACGAGAAAAGGGAGTGGATCGGGTCCCCTCGCTTTCGTTGTTCTCTCTCTTTCCTCTGCCTCTTTCTTCCCTCTTCTCTCTTTCCCGTCCCCGTTTCCCAGCTCCGGCCCAGCCCCGCGGCAGCACCAACGCGGGATTCGAGCCCCGGGGCCACTCTTTGTTCCCTTCCCGGCCTTTCCCCGGGCCCAGCCCGGCTCTCCTGTTCTATCTCACCCCCGCGCCGAGCTTTGGGGGGCACTGGGGGGATTGGGGGGCTGTGCTGGGCCTTGCGAGCCAGCGCCTGGCAGAACTTTGGGAATGTGGGGGGAGCTCCTGGAAGTGCTGGGGACAAGAAAACACAAGAGCTCCTGACACGGGAGCGGGTCTTTGTTCAGCCTGACGGGAATTCAGAACGAGCAGCACGGCCCCGACCGCTGGCTCGGGACAGGGGCCTCGGGGGTCCCCTCTCTCCAGGCTCCCCCCTCTCCAGGGCCCAAGGGATGGGGACACGAAGGGGCCCCAATGGAACCCCTTTCCCGCTGTCCCACCTCCCCTTATCTCCCCTCTCCCACCCCTTTCCCATCGTTCCCCCAAACCCCGGCTCCCCCCCAGCTCCCTTTGGGGGTGACCCACCCCCTTTCTTGCTCAGTTTGGGGGTCTCACCCGCTCTTTTCCCCCTCTCCCCTCTTTCCCATCGTGTCCCCCCCGCCGCTCACCCGAGAGCGCCTCGCCCGTGCGGAACGAACAGGAGGAGGAACCGGAGGAAGAGGAAGAGCAGGAGGAAGGGGAGGAGCATCGCCCCCCCAGCCCGGACCCGCATCACGTAGGTGACCGGGGAGGGGGAGCTCGCCCAAATATCTTGGGGGTGTCTGTTTGGTTTTTCCCTGGGGGGCGGTTGGGGATGTTTGGATCTTGCAGGACCCCAAAGCTGAGCCGCAGATGGGGGTCCTGGGGGTAACTGAGAAGGGGCTTGGGAGATGTTTGGGGCAACTGGTACAGACTTTGGGGGGTCCTGGAGGCAACTGAGAGGGAGTTTTTGGGTCTTGGGGGTACCTGGGAGGGAGTTGAGGGGAGCCAGGAGGGGGACTAGGGGTGTGATTTGAGCAAATGGGGAGGATGAGAGAGGGGTTTGGGGGCTCCTGGGCAGTCCGAGAAGGGACTGGGGGAGGGTTTGGGGACTCCTCAGGGGACCGGGGACAACAGGGAGTGTGGTTGGATGGTGCTGGAGGGGCTAGGAGGGGGTTTGAAGATTCCTAGGGGAGCTGGGTAGGGACTTGAAAGAGGTTTCAGGAGTCCTGGGTGGGCTGGGGGCGACTAGGATGAAATTTAGGAGGTCGTGGGGGGGTCTGTGGGGGGGTCTGTGAGATGTTTTGGGGGCTCCTGACACCCCCGGACCCCCAGAGATGCTACTGGACACCACCCACAGCAAGATGCTGACGGGAGTCGGGGGCTTCATGTTGGGCTTCGTCTTCCTGGCACTGAGGCTCGGCTTCTACCTGCACCAGAAGGTGAGGAGGGTCCCCAGGGGTCATGTCCTCCTCTCCCTGGAGTGTGTGTGCCCCCCAGGGGACCCCCCAACCTTAGTGTCACCCCCTTTTCTCTCTGCCCAGAGATCCTGAGCCAGCGGTGGCCACAGTCCCTCCCCATGGCCTCAGGCCCAGACTGGACACCCCCTGTCCCCCTGATGATTTTGGGGGGCATCATGTGTCTCCCCCTTCCCCGTTGTCTCTCTGCCCCTGCTCAGCTGCTCTCAGTGGCTCCAGTAAAGCTTCCAAGTTCTTCCCAGGGGGGGCCTTGGGGCAAACAAATAATGCCAATATCACCATGGGAGTCTCCTCTAGACCTCCCAGCCAGGACAATGACACCGATGGATTATTCTTTGAGGAGCTAAAGACACTTCCAAGTCAATTGCCCTTGTCCTTATGGGGGACTTCAACTTGCCAGAAATTAATTGGGAGCATCACACAAATGATACAACCCAGGCCAGAAGATTCCTTAAAAAACCTGGATGACAACTTTATGGAACAGGTCCTTAGGACTTAGAAAGATGCCCTCCTTGATCTGCTGCTTGTCCACAGAGAGGATCTTGTGAGCAAAGTGGAGATTGGGGCCATCTTGGCCACAGTGACCTCAAAGTGATCAAGTTAAAAATCTCTGTTAACAGGAGAAAAAGTGCCAGCAAAACCTCAGCTCTGGCCATGAGGAGAGCAGACTTTAGGCTGCTCAGGGAATTAGGAAGGAAGGTCCCCTGGGAAAATGCTTTTGCAGGTGCTGGGGGCCATCACTGCTGGTCACTTCTCAAACATCACCTCCTAAGGGCACAGGAGCAGCAATTCCCAAATGTTGGAAGTCAAGCAGGTGAGACAGAAGGTGGCTTGGCCGAGCAGGGATCTTGTCTTGGAGATAAGGCAAAAAAGGAAGGTGTGTGCCCAGTGGAAGCAAGGTCAGGTGACATAGGAAGAATTCAGAGATGCTGTTTGGCACTGTAGGGAGAAAAACCATGTGGCCAAAGCTCCCCTCCCCTTCAAACCACCAGGAGCCCACTCACTCCCCCTGCACTCACCACCCCTTGCACAAGCCCCAGAAGGACTTCTGCCAAAGCCAAGGCCTGCAGGGCACACACACACAGGGCCTTACCTGGGGCTGGCACACAGGGAGCTGACACTGCTTTGGGGGATGTGGTCCTGCAAAGACAGGGGCCCAGGCAGCTGGAGCTGGCCCTGCAGGGTCAGAACCCCCTCCCTGGGGCAGCCTTTCTGCCCCGGCCCTGGGCTGGCCCAGCCTCCTCCCCCTGCACACTCCCCCACAGCACAGGCCTCACTGGGGCATTTGCTGCTGGGACCCTGCAGAGCTCCCCCATGGGAACACCTCCTTTGTGAGCTCCTGAACGATCCTCTCTGCCCAGGAGTGGCCCCTGGCAACCAAAGAATCAAAGCCCTACACCCCCACACTGCAGCCCCACCCATGTGCAATGGGCCTCCAGGGCTTCCCTTGACAAAGCACCCCCTCCAAACTCTTGCCAGATAGAAAATGGGGGGACACCACACAGGGATGCTTTTAGGAAATAAGTACAAGCTTATCTTGACTATTGGGGGGATGCAATTTTTTATTCTTAATGTTTTGAGTTATCCTTTTGGGGGATGGATGTCCTAAAGGTACTGTTGTGTTCCATTTGGAGGAAGTATTTTTCAAAGAAATCCAGGCTGCATGCGTGATACAGAGGAAGCTGTCAAGCCTTTGACCCACTTCTCGAAAGTTGTGAAAGAACAGCTACCAAACCAGGGCAGCACCTCCAGGACCCTGAATTTCTGTTCCCCCTTTCCCTTTCCCTTTCCCTTTCCTTCAAAAATTCCAGGTATTGGGAAACACATAAATAGCCAGGACACAGAGGAGCTAACTAAAAAAATAAACTTTTATTTGAATAAAAGGGAGTGGTCACTGAAAAAATCTCAGTGAGATCCATCAACTCAGTGGAGGCATCAACCTCTTTTATCCCCTTTGCCCTGAGCACTGGTCCCTCCCCGTTTCTCCATGGGCTGAGATACTCAGGGTTTACAGGCTTCCCGACACACCTCTTGTATGTCCCCCATTATGGGCTTATTGGGTGGCCCTGAAGGTCACTGACATGGTTCAAGACAGAGGCCACAGCACTTCAGACTTCAGGACATGGCCACAGGATCCTTCTGTGCTGCTGGTTGGTGCCCCTGTCTCAGGGCAAATGGTGCCTCTGTGACTGACAACTGAGCAACCGGGAACTTGTCACTTCTTCCTGTGAACTGTGACTGCACTACAAACTCTGCAGGAACACCGACTGTTCCTAATACTGGGGAGGGAGGAGGGCTGGGCTCACGAGCACCAGGCACTGCCGCTACAGAGACCCTGTAGGGGTCTCTAACCCTAACCCTGTAGGGTTAGGGTTAGCCCTGTAGGGTTAGGGTTAGGGTTAGCCCTGTAGGGCTTGCAGGGGGGCAGGAGCTGCTACTGGGACACCAGAGTGTTCCCTGCTCGGGGGCAGCAGGAAGGAACCCTCTTGGCAGGGACAGCCCTGCTGACTCTGAACCCCTTTGCATCTTGGTGGGTGTGAGAGTCCCTCCGTGAGGGTGACTCAGGTGACACCAAAGAAGAGGAAGGAGCAAGGCAGCCCCGCTTCCAGCAGCTGCCTGAGGGCAGCGTTCAGGCAGCAGGAGGGTGTGGGGTGGCAAGGACAGGAGACCCCTAAAATGCATACACAGTTCCAACTCCCTCTCAAAACCACGGGCACGGTTTTGAGCTGCCCGTGCCCAAAAAGATACAGAGCAAAAGTTGAGGTGCCTTAGGTGATCTGGCTTAATTAAAATGCTGCAAAAGCTGAACTAAAGGCTGCAAAACACGATCTACTTGGTTGAAAAAGTGCAAGAAGCATGCTACAGGAGGTCAAACCGCTTTAAGTGAAAACCTGCTGGAGGCAGGTTGCTTTAATCAAAACTAACCATGTTTTTTAAAACACTTAGGACGATCTATTTTTAGCAAGAAAGAGGGCCCTTCAATATAAAAAGTGTTACAGACAAATGGCCTTAATTTAAACATGTACCTTTTATAGAAGAGCACTGCTACACAGCAAGGCCTTATCCTCCCAAAGAAGGTAAAGACTGGCGAACTAGCCAATGAGTTTTCAGACCTCAACTAGCCTTTAATTAAACCTTGTTACACATTTCATACCAGCTACCAGGATATTTATGGGGTGCCCAGTGCTGCTGCTGCTGGGGGAGCTGCTGCTTCCCTGTTCCTCTGTTCCTCTGTCCCTCTGCCTGCCAGTTTGCTCACCTGACATTGTGGTCCTACAAGCTCCTGTGCCTGCTTGGGTGCTGTAGGCTGTGCCAGACCACACCACTGACCTCGACCCAAAGAATCCGAAGCCTTGTCACATTCCTACAACTTTACTTCCCATGGAAGGGAACTTCCTATTAGGGGTGTTTGCACCAAAATCCTGCTCTTGAGGGGGGTGCAGGGACACAGGAGACAAAGGGCTTTAAGGGGCTGGGCCAGATGGTGTGCAGGAGTCGGTGGCAGCAGTGGCATGTCCTCATGATGGCCTTGGCATGGCAAAAAGGGCCAAGGAGCCACATGTGTCACTGGAAAAGGGACACTGATATCCCCGTGGGTCCAAACAATGCCCAGACTCAGGGTTAGGGTTAGGGTTTAGGGTTAGGGTTTAGGGTTAGATTTAGGTTTAGGTTTAGGTTTACGTTTAGGGTTACGTTTAGGGTTAGGTTTAGGGTTAGGTTTAGGGTCAGGTTTAGGGTTAGGTTTAGGGTGAGGGTGAGGCTGAGGGTGAGGGAGAGGGTTCCGGTTAGGGTTAGGGTTAGGGTTTAGGGTTTAGGGTTTAGGGGTAGGGTTAGGGTTAGGGTTAGGGTTTAGGGTTAGGG
>NW_024103616.1:0-24547 GCF_003945595.2 Pipra filicauda
GATCTGTGGGTGGGGCCTATGTGGGATCTGTGGGCGGGGTCTATGGGGGATCTGTGGGCGGGGTCTATGGGGGATCTGTGGGCGGGGTCTATGGGGGTTCTGTGGGCGGGGTCTATGGGGGATCCGTGGGCGGGGTCTTTGTACGGTGTCTATGGGACAGGACCTATGGGGTGGGCTGGGCTCTGTGGGGTGGGGTCTGTGCCCCACTAACCCCTCCCCCGCCCTCCCAGGGGAAATTCATCCGGATCCACTTCGGGGCCACCGGGAAGTTGGCGTCGGCCGACATCGAGACCTGTGAGTGGCCACGGGGCCGGGGGGGTGGGGCTTGGTCACCCTCCGGCCTCCTTCCACGTGTCCAGAGACCTCCCTGTCCCCGCGTCCTCCCCCTCCATCTGTCCCTTCAACCCTCCGTCCATCTCCTCATCCCGCCATCCCTCCACCCCTCCTTCGTCCCTCCACCTCCTCACGTCTCCTCCCTCCACGGACGTGTCCGTCTGTCTTTCTGTCTTCACATCTGATGGATCCACGAGTGCTCCGTCCCTCCGTCTCCTCACCCCCCTGTTCCCATCCCCACCCACCTTGTCACCCCACCACCCATCTCCCCGTGTCCCCACCCATCTCCTCACCCCCCCATTCCCATCCCCGTCCATGTTGTCACCCCATCACCCATCTCCCCTCCCCGTTGTCCCACCCTACCTCCTCACCCGCCCCCGTTCCCATCCCCACCCCGCTGTCACCCAACCAACCCGCTCCACGTGTCACCACCTCTCCACCCCCTCTTCCACCCATGCTGCACCCCACACCATCTCCGTGTCGCCCACCCGGCTCCTCAGCCCCCTGTTCCCATTCCCCACCCACCTTGTCAACCCACCAACCTCTCCGCCCGTTCCCACCCATCTCCTCACCCCCCTGTTCCCACCCACGTTCTCACCCCACCACCCATCTCCCCGTGTCCCCACCCATCTCCTCACCCCCCTGTTCCCATCCCCACTCACCTTGTCATCCCACCACCCATCTCTCCGTGTCTCCACCCACCTCCTCACCCCCCCGTTCCCATCCCCATCCATGTTGTCACCCCACCACCCATCTCTCTGTGTCCCCACCCATCTCCTCACCCCCCTGTTCCCATCCCCACCCACCTTGTCACCCCACCACCCATCTCCCCGTGTCTCCACCCGCGCCTCCCCCCCTGGTCCCATCCCACCCACGCTGTTCACACACCACCGGACACCCATCTCCCCGTGTCCCCTCCCATCTCCTCACCCCCCCGTTCCCATCCACCTTGTCATCCCACCACCCATCTCCCCGTGTCCCCACCCATCTCCTCATCCCCCTGTTCCCACCCACCTTGTCACCCCACCACCCATCTCCCCGTGTCCCCACCCATCTCCTCACCCCCCCGTTCCCATCCCCACCCACCTTGTCACCCCACCACCCATCTCCCCGTGTCCCCACCCATCTCCGTCAGCCCCCTTTTCCCACCCCCCCTGGGCACCACCACCACCCAGCTGCCCCCGCCGGGTACCACCCATCTCCTCACCCCCCCGTTCCCACCCATGTTGTCACCCCACCACCCATCTCCCCGTGTCCCCACCCATCTTCTCACCCCCTGTTCCCATCCCCACCCACCTTGTCACCCCACCACCCATCTCCCCGTGGCCCCACCCATCTCCTCACCCCCCTGTTCCCATCCCAACCCATGTTGTCACCCCACCACCCATCTCCCCGTGTCTTCACCCATCTCCTCACCCCCCCATTCCCATCCCCACCCACCTTGTCACCCCACCACCCATCTCTCCGTGTCTCCACCCATCTCCTCACCCCACCTTCTCCCCCTTCCGCCCCCCCAGACCTCCTGGAGAAGTCCCGCGTCATCTTCCAGCTGAAGGCGGAGCGGAACTACCACATCTTCTACCAGATCCTCTCCAACAAGAAGCCGGAGCTGTTGGGTGAGCCGGGCGGGGCCGGGGGGGCTTCTCCTTCCTCCTCCTCCTCCCTAAGTGGGGGGTTTGGAGCCGGGAGTGCTCAGCGGTGTCTCCATCCCGGGCCAGAGATGCTGCTGGTCACCTCCAACCCCTACGACTACGGGTACGTGTCCCAGGGCGAGGTGACCGTGGCCTCCATCGACGACGCCGAGGAGCTGCTGGCCACCGACGTGAGCGGGGACGGAGGGAGGGAGGGGCCTTTGGATATATGGATGAGTCCATGAGCGGATGAGTCCTTGGATGGATGGATGGATCCATGGACAGATGAATCCTCAGAAGGATGGGTGGAGGAATCCTCAGAGGGATGGATGGATGGATTGGTCTACAAATGGATGAATCAATGGATAGATGAGTCCTCAAATGGATGGATGGATGCATTGATAGATGAATCCTCAGAAGGACGGATGGATGGATGGATGAATCCATGGATAGATGAATCCTGAGAACGATGGGTGGATGGATGGATGGATGAATCCATGGATAGATGAATCCTGAGAATGATGGATGAATGGATGAATCCATGGATAGATGAATCCTCATAAGGATGGATGGATGGATGGATGAATCCATGGATAGATGAATCCTCAGAAGGATGGATGGATGGATGGATGGATGGATGGATAGATGAATCCTCAGAAGGATGGACGGATGGATGGATGGATGAATCCATGGATAGATGAATCCTCAGAAGGATGGACGGATGAGTGGGATGGATAAGATGGATGGATGGATGGATGGATGGATGGATGGATGGATGGATGGATTGGTCCATGAATGGATGAATCCATGGATAGATGAGTCCTCAAATGGATGGATGGATCCATGGATAGATGAATCCTCAGAACGATGGATGGATGGAAGGATGAATCCATAGATAGATGACTCCTCAGAAGGATGGATGGATGGATGGATGGATGGATAGATGAATTCTCAGAAGGATGGACAGATGGATGGGATGGATAGGATGGATGGATGGATGGATGGATGGATGGATGGATGGATGGATGGATTGGTCCACGAATGGATGAATCAATGGATAGACGAGTCCTCAAATGGATGGATGGATCCATGGATGGACGAGTTTTCAGAAGGACGGATGGATGGATCCATGGACAAATGAGTCCTGAGACGGAGAAACGAACCCCTGGACGAACGAACGAGTCCATGGATGAGTCCTTCACGTGGACGAGCCCACGGATGGACACGTCCCCACCGGCCGGGCCGACGAGCGGGAGGGACAGCGGGAGGGACCCACGGGTGGTGACCTGACCGCTCCTCCGCCCCTCTCCCTCTCCCCCAGAGCGCCTTCGACGTGCTGGGCTTCACGGCCGAGGAGAAGGCCGGGGTGTACAAGCTGACGGGCGCCATCATGCACTTCGGCAACATGAAGTTCAAGCAGAAGCAGCGGGAGGAGCAGGCGGAGCCCGACGGCACCGAAGGCGGGTCGGGGGGGGGCACCCGACCGCGGTGGCACCCGACCGCGGCGGCACCCGACCGCGGCGGCACCTGACCGCGCGTCCCCTCCTCCGCAGACGCCGACAAGTCCGCCTACCTGATGGGGCTGAACTCGGCCGACCTGCTCAAGGGGCTGTGCCACCCGCGCGTCAAGGTGGGCAACGAGTACGTCACCAAGGGCCAGAGCGTCCAGCAGGTCTACTACTCCATCGGCGCCCTGGCCAAGGCCGTCTACGAGAAGATGTTCAACTGGATGGTGGTGAGGATCAACAACTCGCTGGACACGAAGCAGCCGCGGCAGTACTTCATCGGCGTCCTGGACATCGCCGGCTTCGAGATCTTCGACGTGAGGCCCGCGGGGGGGAGAAAAGGGAGGGGAGGTGGTGTCGGGCTTCTTGGAGCTGGTGTTGATCCAGTTGGGTGTTGGGTGGGTCTCCTGTGGCTTCACGTTGCCCTTGAGTGGAAACTTGGATGCTTTGGATGTTTTTGTCGATGCCGTTGGGTGTGGAGTTGACCTCGTTGATCCCATTGGGCATTGAGTTGATCCTGTTGGGTGTTGAGTTCACCCTGTTGACCCTACTGGGTGCCATTTTGACCCCATTGGGTCTCAGGTTGACCCACTGATCTCATGGGATGTTCTGTTGACCCTACTGGGCATTGGGTTGTGCCTATTGACCCCACTGGGGGTTGTGTTGACCCTGTTGGGTCTAAGGTGACCCCATTGACGCCATTAGGCATTCTGGTGATCCCACTGGGTGTAGACTTGACCTCATTGATCCCATTGGGTGTTGAATTGATCCCCTTGACCCCTTTGGGAATCACTTTGTCCCTGTTGGGCACTGAGATGACCCTGTTGGGTGTTGAGTTGACACCACCGGGTGTTGGGTTTGACGTTGATCCCGTTTGGAATTGTGTTAACCCTGCGGAGCCTTGAGTTGACCCCTCTGACCCTGTTGGGTGCTGAGATGACCCTGTTGGGTATTGAGTTGACCCCGCTCACCCCACTGGGTCTCGGGTTCACCCCACTGGAGGTTGAGTTGACCCCGCTCACATAATTGGGTGTCAGGTTCACCCCGCTGAGCCTGTTGGGGGTTGAGTTGACCTCGCTCACCCCATTGGGTGTCAGGTTCACCCCACTGACCCCGTTGGGGGTTGAGTTGACCCCGCTCACCCCATTGGGTGTCAGGTTCACCCCGCTGGCCCCGTTGGGGGTTGAGTTGACCCCACTCACCCCACTGGGTCTCGGGTTCACCCCGCTGACCCCACTGGAGGTTGAGTTGACCCCGCTCACATAATTGGGTGTCAGGTTCACCCCGCTGAGCCTGTTGGGGGTTGAGTTGACCCTGCTCACATAATTGGGTGTCAGGTTCACCCCACTGACCCCGTTGGGTGTTTAGTTGACCCCGCTCACCCCATTGGGTGTCAGGTTCACCCCGCTGGCCCCGTTGGGGGTTGAGTTGACCTCGCTCACCCCACTGGGTCTCGGGTTCACCCCACTGACCCCGTTGGGTGTTTAGTTGACCCCACTCACCCCACTGGGTCTCGGGTTCACCCCACTGACCCCGTTGGGGGTTGAGTTGACCCCGCTCACCCCACTGGGTGTCAGGTTCACCCCACTGGCCCCGTTGGGGGTTGAGTTGACCCCGCTCACCCCATTGGGTGTCAGGTTCACCCCGCTGACCCCGTTGGGGGTTGAGTTGACCGCGCCGATCCCATCATCTGCCCCTCCCTCTCCTCCCCCAGTTCAACAGCTTCGAGCAGCTCTGCATCAACTTCACCAACGAGAAGCTGCAGCAGTTCTTCAACCACCACATGTTCGTGCTGGAGCAGGAGGAGTACAAGAAGGAGGGGATCGAGTGGGAGTTCATCGACTTCGGCATGGACCTCCAGGCCTGCATCGACCTCATCGAGAAGGTACCACCCCCACCGGGGCCTCCGGGCGCTGACAGATGAAGGTCCGTCCACTTGGAGCCCGTTAGTGACCCAAGTGACTTTTGGGCGGTCCTTGGTGTCCCCTGTGGCCAATGACATCTTCTCCTCCCCAGCCCATGGGGATCATGTCCATCCTGGAGGAGGAGTGCATGTTCCCCAAGGCCTCGGACATGACCTTCAAGGCCAAGCTCTACGACAACCACCTGGGCAAGTCGGCCAACTTCGGGAAGCCGCGCAACGTCAAGGGCAAGGCCGAGGCCCACTTCTCACTCGTCCACTACGCCGGCACCGTGGACTACAACATCCTGGGCTGGCTGGAGAAGAACAAGGACCCCCTCAACGAGACGGTCGTGGGGCTCTACCAGAAATCCGCCCTCAAGCTCTTGGCCAGCCTCTTCTCCAACTACGCCGGGGCGGACTCCGGTGGGTGATGGGTGGATGGAGAAGGCAGCTGCCTACTAGAGTTGCCTTCATTCCCGCCTCACCCCGTCCATCTTCTCCTCAGGTGGTGATGGTGGCAAGGGCAAAGGAGCCAAGAAGAAAGGTTCCTCCTTCCAGACGGTCTCGGCCCTGCACCGGGTGAGGGACTCGTGCGGTGCACCCGCCGTGGGGCAGAGGGGGGACAACCCCCCGGCGTGGAGGATGGTCCCACCCTCCACCCGTGGCCCCTCCCCCGCTCTCCCTTCGGTCAACCTCTTCTCTTCCTCCCCAGGAGAACCTCAACAAGCTGATGGCCAACCTCAAGACCACCCACCCCCACTTCGTGCGCTGCCTCGTCCCGAACGAGCGGAAGCAGCCGGGTGAGCAGAGGGGGCGGGAAGGGGTGGGTGGGAGGGTGGGCGTGGCTCGTGGTTGACCCCCCCCGGCCCGCGTCCCTTCCCCCAGGTGTGATGGACAACGCCCTGGTGATGCACCAGCTCCGCTGCAACGGCGTCCTGGAGGGGATCCGCATCTGCCGCAAGGGCTTCCCCAACCGCATCCTCTACGGGGACTTCCGCCAGCGGTGGGCACGGGGCGGGGGGCGTGGGGTGGGGGGCGTAACCCTACCGGGGCTGATTGGGGGGGGGGGTCGTGTCCTCTCTGCCGCCAGGTACCGCATCCTGAACCCCGCGGCCATCCCCGAGGGGCAGTTCATCGACAGCCGCAAGGGCGCCGAGAAGCTCCTGGGCTCCATCGACATCGACCACAACCAGTACAAGTTCGGGCACACCAAGGTGAGGCCACGTGGACTCCGTTCCCCCCGGTCCCACCTCCCACGAGGTGACACGGGCCTCACCGTCACACCATCCCCGTGTCCATCTGTCCATCCCCCTGTCCATCTGTCCATCCATGCGTCCATCTGTCCATCCACGTGTTCATCTGTCCGTCCCCCTGTCCATCAGTCCCTCCCACCCACCACAGATGAGGTCACGTGGACTCTGTTCCCCCTGGTCCCACCTCCCATGAGGTGACACGGGCCTCACTGTCACACCATCCCCCTGCCCATCTGTCCATCCCCCTGTCCATCTGTCCATCCACGTGTCCATCTGTCCGTCCCCCTGTCCATCGGTCCCTCCCACCCACCACAGATGAGGTCATGTGGACTCTGTTCCCCCTGGTCCCACCTCCCACGAGGTGACACGGACCTCACTGTCGCACCATCCCCCTGCCCATCTGTCCATCCCCCTGTCCATCTGTCCGTCCATCTGTCCATCCATCTGTCCATCTGTCCATCCACGTGTCCATCTGTCCATCCACGTGTCCATCTGCCCATCCACGTGTCCATCTGTCCATCCCACCCACCACAGATGAGGCCACGTGGACTCTGTTCCCCCTGGTCCCACCTCCCACGAGGTGACACGGACCTCACCGTCACACCATCCTCCTGCTCATCTGTCCATCCACGTGTCCATCTGTCCATCCACGTGTCCATCTGCCCATCCACGTGTCCACCGGTCCCTCCCACCCACCACAGATGAGGCCGCGTGCTCTCTGTCCCCCTTGGTCCCACCACCCCCGAGGCGACGCGGCTCCCGCCGTCCCGCCGCCCTCTCCCCGACCTCCTCCCTCCCTCCCAGGTGTTCTTCAAGGCGGGGCTGCTGGGGCAGCTGGAGGAGATGCGGGACGAGCGCCTGTCCCGCATCATCACCCGCATCCAGGCGCGGGCGCGGGGGCAGCTCATGCGCCTCGAGTTCAAGAAGATCGTGGAGCGCCGGTGGGTGAGGCGGGGCTGACGGGGCTCCTCCTGGCCGGGCGGGTCACCCCCGGTGCGGGGCCGCGGCGGCACCCGCGTCCTCCTCCCCGCTCCCCCCGCAGGGACGCGCTGCTGGTGATCCAGTGGAACCTGCGGGCCTTCATGGGGGTGAAGAACTGGCCGTGGATGAAGCTCTACTTCAAGATCAAACCCCTGCTGAAGAGCGCGGAGACGGAGAAGGAGATGCAGGTGGGAGGAGGGGGCGGGGCGGGGCGGGGCCGCCGCCGGTGGGCGTTGGACGGGGGGTTGGACTCTCCGTGGGTCTCCCGGAGCAGAACATGAAGGAGGAGTACGGGCGGCTGAAGGAGGCCCTGGAGAAGTCGGAATCGCGGCGGAAGGAGCTGGAGGAGAAGATGGTGTCCATGCTGCAGGAGAAGAACGACCTTCAGCTCCAAGTGCAGGCCGTGAGTGAGACGACCCCCCCCTCCAAAACCACATCCCGGGGGTGACCACCTGCCCCACCGCCCCCAGGACCCCCCAGAGCCACCCCTTGTCGCCCGCCACCCCTCCCACAGGAGCAGGACAACCTGAACGACGCCGAGGAGCGCTGCGACCAGCTGATCAAGAACAAGATCCAGCTGGAGGCCAAGGTGAAGGAGCTGACGGAGCGGCTGGAGGACGAGGAGGAGATGAACGCCGAGCTGACGGCCAAGAAGAGGAAGCTGGAGGACGAGTGCTCGGAGCTGAAGAAGGACATCGATGACCTGGAGCTGACCCTGGCCAAGGTGGAGAAGGAGAAACACGCCACCGAGAACAAGGTGAGGGCGGGGAGGGGGCCTCGGCCTCAAGGGGAGGGGACTTGAGTCAACTCAGCTGGGTCGGGTTGGGTTGAGGAGACCCAAGGCTGGGTGGGTTGGGAAGACCCAAATCTGGTTGGTTTGTACTGAGGAGACCAAAGGCTGGTTGGGTTGGGAAGACTCAAATCTGGTTGGGTTGGGTTGAGGAGACTCAAGGCTGGTTGGTTTGTATTGAGGAGACCCAAGGCTGGTTGGGTTGGGAAGACCTAAATCTGGTTGGTTTGCATTGAGGAGACCCAAGGCTGGGTGGGATGTGTTGGGTTGGGTTGAGGAGACCAAAGGCTGGTTGGGTTGGGAAGACCCAAATCTGGTTGGTTTTGTACTGAGGAGACCCAAGGCTGGTTGGGTTGGGAAGACCCAAATCTGGTTGGTTTGCATTGAGGAGACCCAAGGCTGGGTGGGATGTGTTGGGTTGGGTTGAGGAGACCCAAGGAAGGTCGGATCGGATTGAGAAGACCCAAGGTTGGGTGGGGTTGAGGAGACCCAAGGCTGGTTGGGTTGGAAGACCCAAATCTGGTTGGTTTTTATTGAGGAGACCCAAGGCTGGGTGGGATGTGTTGGGTTGGGTTGAGGAGACCCAAGGCTGGTTGGGTTGGGTTGGGAAGACCCAAATCTGGTTGGGTTGGGTTGAGGAGACCCAAATCTGGTTGGTTTGTACTGAGGAGACCCAAGGCTGGTTGGGTTGGGAAGACCCAAATCTGGTTGGTTTGTCTTGAGGAGACCCAAGGCTGGGTGGGATGTGTTGGGTTGGGTTGAGGAGACCCAAGGAAGGTCGGATCGGATTGAGAAGATCCCAAGGCTGGTTGGGTGGGGTTTATCAAGAAGACCCAACACGCTTTGGGTTCTCTGCATTGAAGTGGCCTCATTGGCCAAGATGAACCCGCTCCTGGCACCGAGCCGGAGACCGGATGCTGCTCCCACAGGTCAAGAACCTGACGGAGGAGATGGCGGGGCTGGACGAGACCATCGCCAAGCTGACCAAGGAGAAGAAGGCCCTGCAGGAGTCCCACCAGCAGACCCTGGATGACCTGCAGGCCGAGGAAGACAAAGTCAACACCTTGACCAAGGGCAAAGTCAAGCTGGAACAGCAAGTGGACGATGTGAGTGCGACCGGTCCCACCCCTGGACCCGCCAAGGAGCTTTCTGGGGCAGAAACGAGGAAAACCTGAGGTTTCTCCCCATTTCTGTGTCCCCACACAGCTCGAAGGCTCCCTGGAGCAGGAGAAGAAGATCCGGATGGACCTGGAACGGGCCAAGAGGAAGCTGGAAGGTGACCTGAAGCTGACCCAGGAGAACATCATGGATCTGGAGAACGACAAGCAGCAGCTGGAGGAGAAGCTAAAGAAGTGAGGCTGGTCCCACATCCCAGGTACAACCCGCCCGGGGGCGTAGGTGGGACCTCAGCACCCGCCTCGTTCCTCTGCAGGAAGGAGTTTGAGATCCACCAGCAGAACAGCAGGATCGAGGACGAGCAGGCCCTGGCCCTGCAGCTCCAGAAGAAGCTGAAGGAGCTGCAGGTGAGGGGTTGGGTCTGTGTCTGCTTGGGCGGGGCTGGGGAGTCTCCAGGTGGTTGGGTTGGAGTCTCCAGGTGGTTGGGTTGGAGTCTCCAGGTGGTTGGGTTGGAGTCTCCAGGTGGTTGGGTTGGAGTTGGTTTGAGTTGGGCTGAAGAGTTGAACCTTCAGCGCTTGGGTTGGGTTGGAGAGTCTCCAGATGGTTGGATCAGGGTGAAGATTCTCCACGTGGTTGGGTTGGGGTTGGTTTGAGTTGGGCTGAAGAACCTTCAGCGCTTGGGTTGGGTTGGAGAGTCTCCAGATGGTTGGATCAGGGTGAAAATTCTCCACATGGTTGGGTTGGGTTGGTTTGAGTTGGGCTGGAGAGTTGAACCTTCAGCGCTTGGGTTGGGTTGGAGAGTCTCCAGATGGTTGGATCGGGGTGAAGATTCTCCGGGTGGTTGGGTTGGAGTCTTCAGGTGGTTGGGTTGGAGTCTCCAGGTGGTTGGGTTGGGGTTGGTTTGAGTTGGGCTGAAGAGTTGAACCTTCAGCACTTGGGTTGGGTTGGAGAGTCTCCAGATGGTTGGATTGGGGTGAAGATTCTCCAGGTGGTTGGGTTGGTTTGAGTTGGGCTGAAGAGTTGAACCTTCAGCGCTTGGGTTGGGTTGGAGAGTCTCCAGCTGGTTGGATCGGGGTGAAGATTCTCCAGGTGGTTGGGTTGGAGTCTTCAGGTGGTTGGGTTGGAGTCTTCAGGTGGTTGGGTTGGAGTCTCCAGGCGGTTGGGTTGGAGTCTCCAGGTGGTTGGGTTGTGGTTGGTTTGAGTTGGGCTGAAGAGTTGAACCTTCAGCACTTGGGTTGGGTTGGAGTCTCCAGATGGTTGGATCAGGGTGAAGATTCTCCAGGTGGTTGGGTTGGGTTGGTTTGAATTGGGCTGAAGAGTTGAACCTTCAGCGCTTGGGTTGGAGAGTCTCTAGATGGTTGGATTGGGGTGAAGATTCTCCGGGTGGTTGGGTTGGAGTCTTCAGGTGGTTGGGTTGGAGTCTCCAGGTGGTTGGGTTGGGTTGGTTTGAGTTGGGCTGAAGAGTTGAACCTTCAGCGCTTGGGTTGGGTTGGAGAGTCTCCAGATGGTTGGATCGGGGTGAAGATTCTCCAGGTGGTTGGGTTGGGTTGGTTTGAGTTGGGCTGAAGAGTTGAACCTTCAGTGCTTGGGTTGGGTCGGAGAGTCTCCAGATGGTTGGATCGGGGTGAAGATTCTCCAGGTGGTTGGGTTGGGGTTGGTTTGAGTTGGGCTGAAGAACCTTCAGCGCTTGGGTTGGGTCGGAGAGTCTCCAGATGGTTGGATCGGGGTGAAGATTCTCCAGGTGGTTGCGCTGAGTCGAAGACACTCCACTTGGTTGGGTTGGTTTGGGTTGACTTGAAGGGTCTCCAGCTGGTTGGATCGGGGTGAAGAGTGAGAGAGTCTCCAGGTGGTTGGGCTGAGTTGAAGACACTCCACTTGCCTGGGTTGGTTTGGGTTGACTTGAATGGTCTCCAGCTGGTTGGGTTGGGTCGAGTTGAGTTGAAGTGTCCCAAGCTGCTTGGGTTGGGTTGGAGCGTCTCCAACTGGTTGGATCGGGGTGAAGAGTGAGAGAGTCTCCAGGTGGTTGGGCTGAGTCGAAGACACTCCGCTTGGTTGGGTTGGGTTGGGTTGACTTGAATGGTCTCCAGCTGGTTGGGTTGAGTCGAAGTGTCCCAATCTGCTCGGGTTGGGTTGAAGAGCCTCCAGTTGTTGAGTCGGGTCGAGCGGAGGGGCTGGGTGGACCCGCCCTCCCCCAACCGCCTCCCCCGCGCGGCGCAGGCGCGGATCGAGGAGCTGGAGGAGGAGCTGGAGGCGGAGCGGACGGGCCGGGCCAAGGTGGAGAAGCAGCGCTCGGAGCTGTCGCGGGAGCTGGAGGAGCTCAGCGAGCGGCTGGAGGAGGCCGGAGGCGCCACCTCGGCCCAGCTGGAGCTCAACAAGAAGCGGGAGGCGGAGTTCCAGAAGCTGCGGCGGGACCTGGAGGAGGCCACGCTGCAGCACGAGGCCACGGCGGCCGCGCTGAGGAAGAAGCAGGCCGACAGCGTGGCCGAGCTGGGCGAGCAGCTGGACAACCTGCAGCGCGTCAAGCAGAAGCTGGAGAAGGAGAAGAGCGAGCTCAAGCTGGAGCTGGACGACCTCAGCGCCAACGTGGAGCAGCTGATCAAGGCCAAGGTAGGGCGAGGCCAAGGGGGAGTCGTGGGGTGGTTTGGGTAGGAGGGACCGTGAGGTTCATCCGGTTCTGTCGACCCACGGTCAGGGACACCCGGCCTTGGACATTTTCAAGGATCCAAGGGCAGCCACGGTTTCTCTGGGCAACCCGTGCCAGGGCCTGGCCACCCTCACGGGGAAGGATTCCTTCCCCAAATCCCACCTGATCCCCTCTTCCAAGTGGGAACCGTTCCACCTGTGGAGAGACAGATGAGGGGGGGCTGGATGTGCGCCCCTGGATCCTTCCAGGGGCATCGCAAGGAGTCT
Source organism: Pipra filicauda (assembly GCF_003945595.2). Taxonomy (NCBI): domain Eukaryota; kingdom Metazoa; phylum Chordata; class Aves; order Passeriformes; family Pipridae; genus Pipra; species Pipra filicauda. The sequence goes on from NW_024103616.1 coordinate 12,423, forward strand.
CCAGTTGTTGGGTTGGGTTGGGTTGGGCTGAAGAGTCTCCAGCTGGTTGAGTTGGGTTGGGTTGGGCTGAAGCATCTCCAGTTGGTTGAGTTGGGTTGGGTTGGGCTGAAGAGTCTCCAGTTGGTTGGGTTGGGCTGAAGAGTCTCCAGCTGGTTGAGTTGGGTTGGGTTGGGCTGAAGAGTCTCCAGTCGGTTGAGTTGGGTTGGGCTGAAGAGTCTCCAGTCGGTTGGGTTGGGCTGAAGAGTCTCCAGTTGGTTGGGTTGGGCTGGGTTGAAGAGTCTCCAGCTGGTTGAGTTGGGTTGGGTTGAAGAGTCTCCAGTTGGTTGAGTTGGGTTGGGTTGGGCTGAAGAGTCTCCAGCTGGTTGGGTTGGGTTGGGCTGAAGAGTCTCCAGTCGGTTGGGTTGGGTTGGGCTGAAGAGTCTCCAATTGGTTGAGTTGGGTTGGGTTGGGCTGAAGAGTCTCCAGCTGGTTGGGTTGGGTTGGGCTGAAGAGTCTCCAGCTGGTTGGGTTGGGTTGGGTTGGGCTGAAGAGTCTCCAGCTGGTTGGGTTGGGTTGGGTTGGGCTGAAGAGTCTCCAGCTGGTTGAGTTGGGTTGGGTTGGGCTGAAGAGTCTCCAGTCGGTTGGGTTGGGTTGGGCTGAAGAGTCTCCAGCTGGTTGAGTTGGGTTGGGTTGGTCTGAAGAGTCTCCAGTCGGTTGGGTTGGTCTGAAGAGTCTCCAGTCGGTTGGGTTCGGCTGAAGAGTCTCCAGCTGGTTGAGTTGGGTTGGGCTGAAGAGTCTCCAGTCGGTTGAGCTGGGTTGGGTTGGGCTGAAGAGTCTCCAGCTGGTTGAGTTGGGTTGGGCTGAAGAGTCTCCAGCTGGTTGAGTTGGGTTGGGTTGAGTGGATCCCACCCAGGGTCACCTTCCACTAGACCGGGTGTCTCCAAGCCCTGTCCCACCTGGCCCTTGGACGCCTCCAGGGACGGGGGGGTCTCCCCGTGGCCTCCACCCCCACCCCTCCATCCCCGTCCCCTCCCCAGGTGGCCATGGAGAAGATGTCGCGCTCCATGGAGGACCAGGCGGCCGAGCACTTGGCCAAGCTGGAGGAGACCCAGCGCGTCCTCAACGACGCCAACACCCAGCGGGCCAAGCTGCAGACGGAGAACGGTGGGAGCCCTGCCCCACGGCAGCCCCTCCCTGCCCCACGGCAGCCCCTCCCTGCCCCACAGCTCCGCCCCCTGCCCCACATCTGCAGCCCCCAGCCCTCCATCCCGTCCCACACCTGCAGCCCCCATCCCACACCTCCACCCCCTGCCCCACACCTGCAGCCCCCATCCCATCCCTCCACCCCCTGCCCCACATCTGCAGCCCCTGCCCCACACCTCCACCCCCTGCCCCACACCTGCAGCCCCCATCTCATCCCTCTACTCCCTGCCCCACATCTGCAGCCCCTGCCCCACATCTGCAGCCCCCACCCCACACCTCCACCCCATCCCACATCTACAGCACCCATCCCACACCTCCACCTCCTGCCCCACATCTGCCTCCCCCATCCCACACCTCCACTCTCTGCCCCACATCCGCAGCCCCCATCCCACACCTCCACCCCTTCCCGCCACCTCCACCCCTGCTCCACATCTGCAGCCCCCATCCCATCCCTCTACCCCCTGCCCCACATCTGCAGCCCCTGCCCCATATCTGCCTCCCCCATCCCACACCTCCACCCCTGCCCCACATCTGCAGCCCCCATCCCACACCTCCCACCCCTGCCCCACATCTGCAGCCCCCATCCCATCCCTCTACCCCCTGCCCCACATCTGCAGCCCCTGCCCCACATCTGCCTCCCCCATCCCACACCTCCACCCCTGCCCCACATCTGCAGCCCCCATCCCACACCTCCACCTCCTGCCCCACATCTGCCTCCCCCACCCCACACCTCCACCCCTGCCCCACATCCGCAGCCCCCACCCCACACCCCCACCCCCTTTCACCACCTCCACCCCCCGCCCCACACCTTCACTCCTCGCCCCACATTCCCCCCCCAAACCTTCGTCCCCGCCCTCTCCCTTCATCCCTTTTCCCGCATCTTCAGCCTCCGCCCCACATCTCCACCCACTTCAGCCCCCTCCCCACGCGTTGACCCCGCCCCTCGCCCCGCCCCACCCCCGAAGCCCCGCCCCACCCCTGAAGCCCCGCCCCCCGCGCAGGTGAGCTGTCCCGGCAGCTGGAGGAGAAGGAGGCCCTGGTGTCGCAGCTGACCCGGGGGAAGGTCTCCTACACCCAGCAGCTGGAGGACCTGCGCCGGCAGCTGGAGGAGGAGATGAAGGTGGGATCGGGTTGGGGGGGGCTCCAGGAAGGTCACGGGCGTCCGTCGCCCTCGCGGTCACCGGTTCGGATGGGTTGGGTCGGGTCGGGTTGGGTTGGGTCGGGTCGGGTCGGGTTGGGTTGGGTCGGGTCGGGTCGGGTTGGGTCGGGTCGGGTTGGGTTGGGTCGGGTTGAGTTGGGTTGGGTTGGGTGGGTCCCTCTGCGGGTTGTTCCGTCTCAGAGAGTCTGAGGATGGTTGGGTTGGTCTACAGAGGGTCTAAAAAAAGGGTCCAAGGAGGGTTGGGTCAATCTGTGGAAGGTCTGAAGAAGGTGGGGTTGGTCTACAGGATGTCCAAGGAAGGTTGGGTTGGTTGGAAGGAGGTTGGGCCGGTCGATGGAAGGTCAAAGAGGGTTGGGTTGGTCTGGGGAAGGTCAAAGAAGGTGAGGTTGGTCTACAGGATGTCCAAGAAGGGTTGGGTTGATGTGTGGAAGGAGGTTGGGCCGGTCGATGGAAGGTCAAAGAGTGTTGGGTTGGTCTGGGGAAGGTCAAAGAAGGTGGGGTTGGTCTACAGGATGTCCAAGAAGGGTTGGGTTGATGTGTGGAAGGAGGTTGGGCCGGTCGATGGAAGGTCAAAGAGTGTTGGGTTGGTCTGGGGAAGGTCAAAGAAGGTGGGGTTGGTCTACAGGATGTCTAAGGGAGGTTGGGTTGGTCTACAGGATGTCCAAGGGAGGTTGGGTTGATCTGTGGAAGGTTTGAAGAAGGTGGGGTTCATCTACAGGATGTCCAAGGAGGGTTGGGTTGATGTGTAGAAGGTCTGAAGAAGGTGGGGTTGGTCTACAGGATGTCCAAGGAAGGTTGGGTTGATGTGGAGGAGGTTGGGCCGGTCAATGGAAGGTCAGAGAGGGTTGGGTCAATCTGTGGAAGGTCTGAAGAAGGTGGGGTTCATCTACAGGATGTCCAAGGAAGGTTGGGTTGATGTGGAGGAGGTTGGGCCGGTCAATGGAAGGTCAGAGAGGGTTGGGTCGGTCTGGGGAAGGTCAAAGAAGGTGGGGTTGGTCTACAGGATGTCCAAGGGAGGTTGGGTTGATGTGTGGAAGGTCAAAGAAGGTGGGGTTGGTCTACAGGATGTCTGAAGAAGGTGGGGTTGATGTGTGGAAGGTCAAAGAAGGTGAGGTTGGTCTACAGGATGTCTGAAGAAGGTGGGGTTGATGTGGAGGAGGTTGGGCCGGTCGATGGAAGGTCAGAGAGGGTTGGGTTGGTCTGTGGAAGGTCTGAAGAAGGTGGGGTTGGTCTACAGGATGTCCAAGGGAGGTTGGGTTGATGTGTGGAAGGTCAAAGAAGGTGGGGTTGGTCTACAGGATGTCTGAAGAAGGTTGGGTTGATGTGGAGGAGGTTGGGCCGGTCGATGGAAGGTCAGAGAGGGTTGGGTTGGTCTGTGGAAGGTCTGAAGAAGGTGGGGTTGGTCTACAGGATGTCCAAGGGAGGTTGGGTTGGTTGGAAGGAGGTTGGGCCGGTCAATGGAAGGTCAGAGAGGGTTGGGTTGGTCTGTGGAAGGTCTGAAGAAGGTGGGGTTGGTCTACAGGATGTCCAAGGGAGGTTGGGTTGATGTGGAGGAGGTTGGGCTGGTCGATGGAAGGTCAGAGAGGGTTGGGTTGGTCTGTGGAAGGTCTGAAGAAGGTGGGGTTGGTCTACAGGATGTCCAAGGGAGGTTGGGTTGATGTGGAGGAGGTTGGGCTGGTCGATGGAAGGTCAGAGAGGGTTGGGTTGGTCTGTGGAAGGTCTGAAGAAGGTGGGGTTGGTCTACAGGATGTCCAAGGAAGGTTGGGTTGGTCTGTGGAAGGTCTGAAGAAGGTGGGGTTGGTCTACAGGATGTCCAAGGGAGGTTGGGTTGATGGGAAGGAGGTTGGGCCGGTCAATGGAAGGTCAAAGAGGGTTGGGTCAGTCTGGGGAAGGCTGGGGAAGGTCTGAGGAGGTCGGGTTGGCCTACGGAAGGTCCAAGACGGTTTGGGTTGGTCTAGGGAAGGTTTGGTTGGTTTGAGATGACAAAGACCAGATTTTGCTGAGCTGGAGAGCCCCGAGATGGCTCAGGTTGACACGGACCCGACGGTTCCACCTTCTCCTGAAAGGCTGAGGAGGATTCGTTGGTCTGGAGGAGGGTGGGTTGGAGGAGGTTGGGTTGGTCTGGAGGAGGTTGGGTTGGTCTATGGAAGGTACGAGGAAGGCTGGGTTGGTCTGCAGAAGGTTGGGTCGATCTGTCGAAGGTTGGGTTGGTCCATGGAAGGTTGGGTTGGTCTGCAGAAGGTTGGGCTGGTCTGCAGAAGGTTGGGTTGGTCTGCAGAAGGTTGGGTTGATCTGCCGAAGGTTGGGTTGGTCCATGGAAGGTTGGGTTGATCTGTGGAAGGTTGGGTTGGTCCATGGAAGGTTGGGTTGGTCTGCAGAAGGTTGGGTTGGTCTGCAGAAGCTCTGGTTGGGCGGGGCGATGGTGACCAGCCCTTGCTGAGCTGAAGAACCCCGAGGCAGCTCCAGCCGACCCGACCCCACCGGCGCCGCCTTCCCCTCCGGCCCAGGCCAAGAACGCGCTGGCCCACGCGCTGCAGTCGGCCCGGCACGACGGGGACCTGCTGCGGGAGCAGTACGAGGAGGAGACCGAGGCCAAGGCCGAGCTCCAGCGCCTGCTCTCCAAGGCCAACTCCGAGGTGGCCCAGTGGAGGACCAAGTACGAGACGGACGCCATCCAACGCACCGAGGAGCTGGAGGAGGCCAAGTGAGTCACCGCCCCGTGGGTGGAGCTTCTGGGGGGGGCGGGGGGTGGAGATCACCCGCTGGAGAAGGTTCTGGAGAAGGTTCTGGAGGGAATTGAGTCATCTGCCCATGGATGGAGCTTCTGAGGGGGTTGGGGGGTGGAGACCACCCTCTGGAGAAGGTTCTGGAGAAGGTTCTGGAGGGAATTGAGTCATCTGCCCATGGATGGAGCTTCTGGGGGGTGGGAGGTGGAGACCACCCTCTGGAGAAGGTTCTGGAGAAGGTTCTGAAGGAAACTGAGTCATCTGCCCATGGATGGAGCTTCTGGGGGGGGCGGGGGGTGGAGACCACCCTCTGGAGAAGGTTCTGGAGAAGGTTCTGGAGGAAATTGAGTCATCTGCCTGCGGGCGGAGCTTCTGTGGGGTGGGGGGTGGAGACCACCCGCTGGAGAAGGTTCTGGAGAAGGTTCTGGAGGAAATTGAGTCATCTGCCTGCGGGCGGAGCTTCTGTGGGGTGGGAGGTGGAGACCACCCGCTGGAGAAGGTTCTGGAGAAAGTCCCAGAGGAGGCAGAGCGTCCTGGAGGCGGCAGAGGAGACGCAGAGCAGAACCCCGGCCAACAGCCGGGCGGGAGGAGGCCTGAGCGGTCCCGCCCAGCCCAGGGGTGACCCCAGGCCGTGTCCCACCCCCCCCGGGGGCAGGAAGAAGCTGGCGCAGCGGCTGCAGGAGGCCGAGGAGGCCGTGGAGGCCGTGAACGCCAAGTGCTCCTCGCTGGAGAAGACCAAGCACCGGCTGCAGAACGAGATCGAGGACCTGATGGCCGACGTGGAGCGCTCCAACGCCGCCGCCGCCGCCCTGGACAAGAAGCAGAGGAACTTCGACAAGGTGAGGGAAGGGCGGGGCGTGGCCGGAGGGAGTGAAACAGGAGGCCGGGCCCAAAAGAGTTAACTGAGAAATTCGGGGCCTGCTAACGAGTCACCAACATCCCAAACCCATCTGCGCTCGTTCTGGATCCAAAAACTTAAGAGGACGGTAAAAGAAAACGTGATAAACCTAAAGGTAATAAATTAAAGATGCAGCAGGATGAGGTGGACATTTGAATAGAAGAAACAGGCCGGGAGCCAAGGCCTTCCCCAAGCCTCAGTGAGCGGGTCAAGAACAACGGAAGAGAAGGGAGATCAGGCCGAGGAAGACGAGAATTAGCCCCCAGACTCATGGGATGAAGAGAGGGTGTCCCACCAAAATTGAGGGTCGCCCCAAGCCCCGCCTGAGCTCCACCTACACCCCGCCTGCTATTTATATGCACAGATAGATGTTGTAACCACTCAAATGTGCATTTAATCCCAGCTGAAAACTGTATAAAACTGCTGATTTTGTGTGAAGCCTTCGAGCAGGTTTGTCCAGCGCCGGCTGGCCTCGCCCCCGACGTTGAACAAACACCTTGCTGCTTAAAGATAAAAAGTCTCTGAGCAGTTCCTCGGACCGATTTTTCGGATTCGGGGGTGAATCCGAAAAAATAATGAACTGCCCAGAGACTTTGGATCTTTCGAGCAGCGAAGGGATTTATCGGCGGCGCCGGGAGCTGGAAAAACTCGACGGCTTCACGCAAAATCAGCAGGTTTTATACAATTTTCAGCTGGGATTAAATGCACATTCAAGGGTGGTGGTCTGAAAAATAAAAGCCAGACACGATCCCAGTATGGGGAAACTGGAATAGTTTATTGAACACGAGAACACTGTTTTAAAGGCATCTGGGGCTGTATGTCAACAAAGGGGACAAATTGTGTTAATTGGGGAGTTACACGAGTTTTTACTGCAATTTCCAAAGAGTTAATTTTTCTTCTAGCGGGGTTACATGGGGGACAGAGGGATTACAGGGGTTTAGACATGGTTTGATACGATCATCTCAAAAGTCCTTTCTGATTTCCGCTGGGGACCAGGCTTGATCCGTGAGGTAGAACTTTAACAGGTCTTGTGAGGAGGGTCCAGCTCCTTCAGGTCACGAGGTTTTCGTCAGCCCCTTGTTTTCCTTTGCTGAAAGCTGGGTTTGGGTTCCCACATTCAAGTGGTTACAACATCTATTATGCATATTAACAACAGGTGGGGTGTAGGTGGAGCTCAGGTGGGGTTTAGGGCGGGGCTTCTCTCGGCCCTCGATTTCGGCGGTGGTTCCGTCCTTCCTCCCGTGGGTCTGGGGGCTTAAACTCATCTTCCTCAGCTTGACCCTTCTTCTCTTCTGTTGTTCCCGACCCGCTCACCGAAGCTTGGAAAAATCCCCGGCTCCTGGCCTGTTTCTTCTATTCAAATGTCCACCTTATCCTACTGCATCTTTAATTTATTACCTTTAGGTTTATCACATTTTCTTTCGCCGTTCTCTTAAGTTTTTGGTCCAGTAGAGTAGAACAGAACGAGCACAGATGGTTTGGGATGTTGGTAACTCGTTAGCAGGCCCCAAATTTCTTAGTTAACTCATTCAGGCCCGGCCTCCTGTTTCAGGGGGGCCGGGGGGGCACAGGTGGGTGGTGGGGTGACCCCAGGTCGTCGTCCCCCCCCCCCAGGTGTTGTCCGAGTGGAAGCAGAAGTTCGAGGAGTCGCAGACGGAGCTGGAGGCGTCGCAGAAGGAGGCCCGGGCCCTCAGCACCGACCTCTTCAAGCTGAGGAACGTCTACGAGGAGTCGCTCGAGCACCTGGAGACCCTCAAGAGGGAGAACAAGAACCTGCAAGGTGAGGCCGTGGACGGCTCTGCCCCCCCCCCGTCCTACGTCCCCCACCCCTCCCCACGGGCTCTGACGGGGTCCCACCCCCCGGGGCAGAGGAGATCTCGGACCTCACGGAGCAGCTCGGCGCCGGCCACAAGTCCGTCCACGAGCTGGAGAAGGTGCGGAAGCAGCTGGACGCCGAGAAGCTGGAGCTCCAGGCCGCCCTGGAGGAAGCCGAGGTGGGACGAACCGCGTCCCTCCCCCGTCCCCGCGATCTCCCGGTGGCACATTCGCCCTCCATGACCCTCAAGGTCCCCTCTGTGTCCCCCCCAGGCCTCCCTGGAGCACGAGGAGGGGAAGATCCTGCGGGCGCAGCTGGAGTTCAACCAGGTGAAGGCGGAGTACGAGCGGAAGCTGGGGGAGAAGGAGGAGGAGATGGAGCAGGTGAAGCGCAACCACCTGCGGGTGGTGGAGTCTCTCCAGACCTCGCTGGACGCCGAGACCCGGAGCCGCAACGAGGCCCTGAGGCTGAAGAAGAAGATGGAGGGCGACCTCAACGAGATGGAGATCCAGCTCAGCCACGCCAACCGCGGCGCCAACGAGGCCCAGAAGCAAGTCAAGGCTCTGCAGGGCTACCTGAAGGTACCTGTCCCAGCGAGGCGTGGGAGGGACCCGAGGGTACCTGTCCCGGTGAGGTCCAGGAGGTACCTGAGGGTACCTGTCCCAGTGAGGTCCAGGAGGTACCTGAGGGTACCTGTCCCGGTGAGGTGTAGGAGGGACCTGAGGGTACCTGTCTCAGTGAGGTGTGGGAGGGACCTGAGGGTACCTGTCCCAGTGAGGTCCAGGAGGTACCTGAGGGTACCTGTCCCAGCGAGGCGTGGGAGGGACCTGAGGGTACCTGTCCCGGTGAGGTGTAGGAGGGACCCGAGGGTACCTGTCCCATGGGATAGTGAGGTCCAGGAGGTACCTGAGGGTACCTGTCCCATGGGATGGTGATGGGTAGGAGGTACCTGAGGGTACTTCTCCCATGGGATAGTGAGGTCCAGGAGGTACCTGAGGGTACCTGTCCCATGGGATAGTGAGGTCCAGGAGGTATCTGAGGGTACCTGTCCCGGTGAGGTCCAGGAGGTACCTGAGGGTACCTGTCCCATGGGGATGGTGATGGGCAGGAGGTACCTGAAGGTACCTGTCCCATGGGATAGTGAGGTGTAGGAGGTACCTGAGGGTACCTGTCCCATGGGGATGGTGATGGGTAGGAGCCCCCACCACCCCAGGGGTGGTTGAGTGGGCCTGCCCCTCCTTCCCTACCCCCCAGGGGTGGTTGGGTTCCCTTCCCCACACCCTCACAGCTGAGTAAACCCACCGCCCTCACGGTCGGGGGGACCTCCGAGCCCTTCCCCGCCCCACAGGGGTGGTCGGGTGGCCCCCCCAGCCCCCCTTGGCCCCCCGTCCTCACGGCGGGGCGGCCCCCCAGGACACGCAGCTGCAGCTGGACGAGGCGGCGAGGGCCGGGGAGGAGCTGAAGGAGAACGTGGCCATGGTGGAGCGCAGGAACGCGCTGCTGCAGGCGGAGCTGGAGGAGCTGCGGGCGCTGGTGGAACAGACCGAGAGGGCCCGGAAACTGGCCGAGCAGGAGCTGATCGAGGCCAGCGAGAGGGTCCAGCTCCTCCACTCGCAGGTGAGACCCCCCTCCCCTGCCTCCCAGAGAGGGGGCATCTCCCTCCGGGGGCACTCAAAGCCGGGAGAGACGGAGACGCTTGGTCGGTTTGGGGACCTCGAAGCGGCTCGAGGTGGTGTTGGCCCGGTGGCCCCACCTCCTCCTGAGGGTTGGGTTGATCTGGAGGAGGTTGGGTTGGTCCGTGGAAGGTCCAGGGAAGGTTGGGTTGATCTGGAGGAGGTTGGGTTGGTCCGTAGAAGGTCCAAGGAAGGTTGAATTGGTCTATAGAAGGTCGAAGGTTGGGTTGGTCCATAGAAGGTCCAAGGAAGGTTGGGTTGGTCCAAGGAAGGTTGGGTTGGTCCATAGAAGGTCTAAGGAAGGTTGGGTTGGTCCGTGGATGGTCCAAGGAAGGTTGGGTTGGTCCACAGAAGGTTGAAAGTTGGGTTGGTCCGTAGAAGGTCCAGGGAAAGTTGGGTTGGTCCATAGAAGGTCCAAGGAAGGTTGGGTTGGTCCAAGGAAGGTTGGGTTGGTCCATAGAAGGTCGAAGGTTGGGTTGGTCCATAGAAGGTCCAAGGAAGGTTGGGTTGGTCCATAGAAGGTTGAAAGTTGGGTTGGTCCGTAGAAGGTCCAGGGAAAGTTGGGTTGGTCCATAGAAGGTCCAAGGAAGGTTGGGTTGGTCCAAGGAAGGTTGGGTTGGTCCACAGAAGGCCCAAGGAAGGTTGGGTTGGTCCGTAGAAGGTCCAAGGAAGGTTGGGTTGGTCCAAGGAAGGTTGGGTTGGTCCGTAGAAGGTCAAAGGATGGGTTGGGTTGGTCCAAGGAAGGTTGGGTTGGTCCGTAGAAGGTCTAAGGAAGGTTGGGTTGGTCCAAGGAAGGTTGGGTTGGTCCGTAGAAGGTTGAAGGAAGGTTGGGTTGGTCCATAGAAGGTCTAAGGAAGGTTGGGTTGGTCCGTAGAAGGTCTAAGGAAGGTTGGGTTGGTCCAAGGAAGGTTGGGTTGGTCCATAGAAGGTTGAAGGAAGGTTGGGTTGGTCCACAGAAGGCCCAAGGAAGGTTGGGTTGGTCCATAGAAGGTCTAAGGAAGGTTGGGTTGGTCCGTAGAAGGTCTAAGGAAGGTTGGGTTGGTCCATAGAAGGTCTAAGGAAGGTTGGGTTGGTCCAAGGAAGGTCTAAGGAAGGTTGGGTTGGTCCAAGGAAGGTTGGGTTGGTCCATAGAAGGCCCAAGGAAGGTTGGGTTGGTCCATAGAAGGTCTAAGGAAGGTTGGGTTGGTCCATAGAAGGTCCAAGGAAGGTTGGGTTGGTCCAAGGAAGGTTGGGTTGGTCCACAGAAGGCCCAAGGAAGGTTGGGTTGGTCCATAGAAGGTCGAAGGTTGGGTTGGTCCGTTGAAGGTCCAAGGAAGGTTGAATTGGTCCATAGAAGGCCCAAGGAAGGTTGGGTTTGTCCATAGAAGGCCCAAGGAAGGTTGGGTTGGTCCATAGAAGGCCCAAGGAAGGTTGGGTTGGTCCATAGAAGGCCCAAGGAAGGTTGGGTTGGTCCATAGAAGGTCAAAGAAAGGTTGGGTTTGTCCATAGAAGGTCTGAGGAAGGTTGGGTTGGTCCGTAGAAGGTCCAAGGAAGGTTGGGTTGGTCCATAAAAGGTCAAAGAAAGGTTGGGTTTGTCCATAGAAGGTCTGAGGAAGGTTGGGTTGGTCCGTAGAAGGTCCAAGGAAGGTTGGGTTGGTCCACAGAAGGGCCAAGGAAGGTTGGGTTGGTCCATAGAAGGTCCAAGGAAAGTTGAATTGGCCTACAGAAGTTTGGGAGCTTCTGTTTGAGTTGGTCTACGGAAGGTCGGGGGCTTCTGTGTCGACTCGCCGAGATCCCCGGAAGAAGATCCTTGAACCCTGCCGAGACCTGGGGAGCCTCCAAGGCCTGGGGGGGGGGGGGTCAAGACATGGGTCAGCAGCCCCGGGGCCGCCCCCTGAGGTCCCTGCCGTCCCCCCCGCCAGAACACGAGCCTCATCAACCAGAAGAAGAAGATGGAGGGTGACATCTCCCAGCTGCAGGCGGAGGTGGAGGAGGCCGTGCAGGAGTGTCGCAACGCCGAGGACAAGGCCAAGAAGGCCGTCACCGACGTGAGTGGCGCGGCCGGGGCGGGGGGACGGGCGGGGGACGAGCGGCGCGGCCGGACCTGCCGGTTGTCCCCGCGCAGGCGGCCATGATGGCCGAGGAGCTGAAGAAGGAGCAGGACACGAGCGCCCACCTGGAGAGGATGAAGAAGAACATGGAGCAGACCATCAAGGACCTGCAGCTGCGCCTGGACGAGGCCGAGCAGCTGGCCCTGAAGGGCGGCAAGAAGCAGCTGCAGAAGCTGGAGGTGCGGGTGAGGGAGCTGGAGAACGAGCTGGAGGCCGAGCAGAAGAGGAACGCCGAGAGCGTCAAGGGGCTGCGCAAGTCCGAGAGGAGGGTCAAGGAGCTCAGCTACCAGGTGAGACCACCATGGGGGGGTCAGGGAGCTCAGCTACCAGGTGAGACCACCGTGAGGGGGTCAAGGAGTTCAGTTACCGGGTGAGACCACCGTGAGGGGGTCAAGGAGTTCAGTTACCGGGTGAGACCACCGTGGGGGGGTCAAGGAGTTCAGTTACTGGGTGAGACACTGAGGGGGGTCAAGGTGAGACCACCGTGGGGGGGTCAAGGAGCTCAGCTACCAGGTGAGACCACCATGGGGGGGTCAAGGAGCTCAGCTACCAGGTGAGACCACCAGGGGGGGGTCAGGGAG
>NW_024103617.1:0-17827 GCF_003945595.2 Pipra filicauda
CAGGGACAGTGAGGACACTGCCCTATAACACCCACAGGGACAGTGAGGACACTGCCCTATAACACCCACAGGGACAGTGAGGACACTGCCCTATAACACCCACAGCTCATATGGGGTCACTGCCCTGTAACACCCACAGCTCCTATGGGGACACTGCCCTATAAAACCCCATAAGGACAGTGGGGTCACTGCCCTATAACACCCACAGCTCCTGCAGCCCCTTTCTCCTTCCCTCTCCCTGCTCCTTCCCTGGGGTCGTTTGGGATCTGCAGGGGTTGGGTTTCCCTCTGAGGGGCCATTGGTTTGTAGGGTTTTGCCTCCAGGTCTGTCCGTGCCGGCTCAGCTCCGGGGTGGGACACACCTGTCCAGCTTTTGTGGTGTCCTGGGGACTTTTTTGGGAACTTTTTTGGGAACTTTGGGGCCGCCCCTTCCCCCAGGGAGGCTGCGGGGTCACCCTGGCGGATCCCCCACCCCCTTTGGGGTCTCATCAGCCTCAGAGGCTTCCCGGTGTCACCTGGAGGAGGAAAACAGCCCCCCCAGGGATTGGGATCCTTCCCTGCTCCTGCAGCTCCCAGGGATCCCAGAGATCTCCCGGGAGCAGGATTCGATTCCCGGCTGTGCCTCTGGAGCTGCAGCTGGATCCGGGCGGCTCTTCCAGGCTCTGCCTTTGCCCATCCCAAGGGACCTTCCCAGGCCCTGCCCTGGGATCCGGGGCCGTTATCCCACACTTTTGGGAGCTGCTCCTGGGCGGGATGTGATTCCAGGGTGTGATTCCAAGGGGAGCTACTCCCAGGCAGGATGTGATTCCAAGGGAATGTGATTCCAAGGGGAGCTGCTCCTGAGCAGGATGTGATTCCAGGATGTGATTCCAAGGGGCTGTGATTCCAAAGGGAACTGCTCCCGGGCAGGGTGTGATTCCAAGGGGCTGTGATTCCAAGGGGAGCTGCTCCCAGGCAGGGTGTGATTCCAAGGGAATGTGATTCCAAGGGGATGTGATTCCCAGGGGAGCTGCTCCTGGGCAGGGTGTGATTCCAAGGGGATGTGATTCCAAGGGGAGCTACTCCTGGGCAGGGTGTGATTCCAAGGGGAGCTGCTCCTGAGCAGAGTGTGATTCCAGGGTGTGATTCCAAGGGGATGTGATTCCAAGGGGAGCTGCTCCTGAGCAGAGTCTGATTCCAAGGGGATGTGATTCCAAGGGGAGCTGCTCCTGGGCAGGGTGTGATTCCAGGGTGTGATTCCAGGGTGTGATTCCAGGGTGTGATTCCAGGGTGTGATTCCAAGGGAATGTGATTCCAAGGGGATGTGATTCCAAGGGGAGCTGCTCCTGGGCAGGGTGTGATTCCAGGGTGTGATTCCAAGGGAATGTGATTCCAAGGGGATGTGATTCCAAGGGGAGCTGCTCCTGAGCAGAGTCTGATTCCAAGGGGATGTGATTCCAAGGGGAGCTGCTCCCTTTTCCAGGCGCCTGGGGCTGGCAGAGGGTTTGATCCGGGATTCAGGGAACGCCCCCCGTGCCGTTCCTGGTGCTGTTCCTTCATCCCAGCATTGCTCTGGCGGGAATCTGATCCTTAAATCTTGTGGCCTGAGGCAGAGGTGTCATTCCTTCCCCCTGGGAATGTGGAGAGTGAGCAGACAGGTGGAATTTCCAGCCCTTTGGGCACCTTTGTTCCCCTCCTGAGGCGCTTCCATCCCAATGCCTGTTCCCTTCTTCCTTAATCCTGCTCCGAGGGCAGGAAAGGCGAAGGAAAAAGCCCTAAAACCTGGAAACATCCCGGTTTTTTTTACTCCTGCCCTGTGGCTCTTTGCCTCTGTGTCCGAGCAGAGCCTGGAATCGGCTCCTTTCATCCCAGATTTCTTTGATTCCAAGTGGAGGTGAGAGAGGGAACCCCCCTGGATCATTCCGGGGGTCTGGGCTGAGGAGGAAGGTCCCCACCCCGGAGCTGGAGGGGCTGGAATGTCCCATCCAACCTGGCAGAGAGCCAGGATTCCAGGTCCTTAGAGAGCCAGGATTCCAGGTGCCCAGAGAGCCAGGATTCCAGGGACCCAGAGATCCAGGATTCCAGGTGCCCAGAGATCCAGGATTCCAGGTTCCCAGAGATCCAGGATTCCAGGTGCCCAGAGATCCAGGATTCCAGGTCCTTAGAGATCCAGGATTCCAGAGATCCAGGATTCCAGGTCCTTAGAGATCCAGGATTCCAGGTGCCCAGAGAGCCAGGATTCCAGGTGCCCAGAGAGCCAGGATTCCAGGTCCTTAGAGATCCAGAATTCCAGGTCCCCAGAGAGCCAGGATTCCAGGTCCTTAGAGAGCCAGGATTCCAGGTGCCCAGAGAGCCAGGATTCCAGGTCCTTAGAGATCCAGGATTCCAGGTTCCCCAGAGAGCCAGGATTCCAGGTGCCCAGAGATCCAGGATTCCAGGTCCTTAGAGATCCAGGATTCCAGGTTCCCCAGAGATCCAGGATTCCAGGTGCCCAGAGATCCAGGATTCCAGGTCCTTAGAGATCCAGGATTCCAGGTCCTTAGAGATCCAGGATTCCAGGTTCCCCAGAGATCCAGGATTCCAGGTGCCCAGAGAGCCAGGATTCCAGGTGCCCAGAGATCCAGGATTCCAGGTCCTTAGAGATCCAGGATTCCAGGTGCCCAGAGATCCAGGACTCCAGGTGCCCAGAGATCCAGGACTCCAGGTGCCCAGAGATCCAGGATTCCAGGTCCTTAGAGATCCAGGATTCCAGGTGCCCAGAGAGCCAGGATTCCAGGGCTTTAGAGATCCAGGATTCCAGGTGCCCAGAGATCCAGGATTCCAGGTCCTTAGAGATCCAGGATTCCAGGTGCCACTTCCCTGGCCGTAATCCTTTTCCTTCTGTTTCATTTTAGGAGGCTTTTATTGGTTGAATGCAGTGGGAGGATCACACCTGGAAGGAGGGACGGAGGTCCTACTCATGGTTAGTGACCCTTTCGTGCTTTCAATCTTTAGAGCTTCCTAAAGGCCTCAGGATTCCGGGGGAAGTGAGAGGATTCCAGGGAAATCAGAGCTTAGGGGGGAAGGCGAGGCCCAGGGCAGGCTCTGGAGCGATCCCAGGGTTTGGAGTGAGTCCTGGAGAGAGGATTTTGAGGAAGGTGCCTGGGGTTTTTTATTTTTGGGGGGGTGTGTTTCTCCAGCGTTTGGGAGTGGGCAGGAAGCAGCCTGTTAAAAATGAGGTGAAAACTGGGATTTTAGCGGAGGCAAAGCCGTGAAATCTGGGAATCTTCTCATCTCCTGCTCTCTCCTCACCCGCCCTCTGCTTCGGCTGCACCTTGGAGCCGATCCCAGCAATTCCCTGAGGCACCTGCTCGGCTCTTTGTGTGTTTGTGAGCCCTGGAGAAGGCAAAAAAAAGAGGAAAAAAATCCTCTTTTCAGCCCCTGCCCGAGGCGTGGCAAGGGGTTGGATTTGGGGTTGGATTTGGGGATGGATTTGGGGTTGGATCATCCTTCCCAATTATCCCTGCCCAGCTCTTCCTCCTCAGAGTGCACCCGCCCAGTTCTGCCTCCCCGAGTTCCTCCAGGGGCTGGAATTGTGCTCCATCCCTGTGGGTCCCTCTGGGCTCTGGGCTCTCCTTCCTCCAGCTGAGGGCCCGAGTGGCTTCTGGAGCCGCCACCAATTGCCAGGGTTGATTTTTTTGGGGGGGGGTTAATGAATTAATTAATTAATTAACATTTTCCCCACGGGCCGTGTCGTGACTCAGATCCTTCACCCCTGAGCTCGAGCTCGTTCCCAGGAGCCTCTTTTCTCCCTCCATTATCCATTAGGATTTATTCCAGGAGCCTCTTCTCCCTCCATTATCCATTAGGATTTATTCCAGGAGCCTCTTCTCCCTCCATTATCCATTAGGATTTATTCCAGGAGCCTCTTCTCCATCCGTTAGGATTTATTCCAGGGGAGGTGGGCATGTGGAGCTGCTCCTGAACGGTGGAAAGGTGGGAGAGGGAGGGGGTTTTTTAGGGCTGAGATTTCCCCCCTGCTGGGCTCATCCCATCCAAAGCAGAGCAGTCACTGCTGGCAGGGCTGGGAAGGGGTGTCCAGCTAAGGAAGGCTCATGGAAAATGTTTGGCTGGACCAGATCCGGCCCCTGCCGTGACAGAGACCCCCCATTCCTGACACTTCATCCCGAAAAACCTCCCCCTTCCCGCTCCCGGCCCTTTCCTTCCCTCTGGGTGGTTCTTCTGCCCCTCCCGAGTCCCTTGGTGGCCTCTGGGTGTCCTGCAGCCCGGGGAGGGCTTTTCTTTGGGGCAGTTCTTGGGATTTCTGGGGGGAGAGGAGCCCCCTGAGCGGCCCCGGGGCAGCAGGTTGAACCCTCCGCCCTTGGCACCGACCGACGCGGCTCGGCCAAGTCCCCGCGGATCAGATTTCCCGAAAGATGGCACATCTCTGCCTGTTGGCAGCCAAACCTGCCTCCCTCTCCGTGCCAGGCGCTCTCCTGACCCCTCTGCCCGAGCCAGCAGCGTCTGATCCCCTGAGTTCCCTCCCCGAGCTCTCCGAGCGCAACCGCGGCGCCGAGGGGGCTCCTGGGGCTCCTCTGAGGAGGTGCCAGACGTGGAGGAGATGGTTCTTGGGGCTCTTCCTGGTCCTTTTGGTCTCCAGGAGGAGCAGGAGGTGTCTCCAGAGCTCAGTGACAGCAGCAGCTCCTTTAGGACCATTGGGAACATCTCGGGGCCACCACCTCGTGTCCTCAGGCTCGGGCTCCTCTGAGGAGGTGCCAGACATGGAGGGGATGGTTCCCAGGGGTCTTCCCGGTCCTTTTGGTCTCCAGGAAGAGCAGGAGGTGACTCCAGAGCTGAGTGTCACTTAGTGACAGCAGCAGCTCCTTTAGGGCCACTGGGAACATCTTGGGGCCACCACCTCGTGTCCTCAGGCTCGAGCTCCTCTGAGGAGGTGCCAGACATGGAGGGGATGGTTCCCAGGGGTCTTCCCGGTCCTTTTGGTCTCCAGGAGGAGCAGGAGGTGTCTCCAGAGCTCAGTGACAGCAGCAGCTCCTTTAGGGCCACTGGGAACATCTTGGGGCCACCACCTCGTGTCCTCAGGCTCAGGCTCCTCTGAGGAGGTGCCAGACGTGGAGGAGATGGTTCTTGGGGCTCTTCCCGGTCCTTTTGGTCTCCAGGAGGAGCAGGAGGTGTCTCCAGAGCTCAGTGACAGCAGCAGCTCCTTTAGGGCCGTTGGGAACATCTTGGGGCCACCCCCTCCCCTCCTGGGGCTCCTGCAGTCCCCCCTCGAGTCCGTGTCCTCCTTCCTGCGCTTCCCAGGGCAGGGAATGGCTCAAGGTCTTCGTGCCCACCGAGGGAAAGAAGGTGGCATCTGCCTGGGCAGGGGCTTGGCAGAGTCCCTGAGCTTTCTCAGGTTAAACCCCCCCCACTTCCAGGGTTTTAATCCAGGCCAAGCTGGTGGGAACCTCTTGGAGCAGAGCCCACGGGCCGACACCCCCCGGGAGCTTCCCGAGTCCTCCAGGCCCTGGGGGTGGGAGCTGGGATGTGAAACCTGCCCCTGGGGCTCTTCTCCCTCTGCTGTGGGCTCGGGGGAGGGTTTGACCTGTGCCAGCAGCTGGAGAGGAGCCCTTTCCCACCCGGGGACACTTCCGAGGCCGTGACCAGTTTGTCCCTGTCACCTCCATCCTGGGAGGTCACAGGACACCAGCAGAGCCCTGGGAGCTGCTGAGCTTTTCCTCTGCCACGACACCAATTTTCTCCCCCTGGTTTGTTTGTGGCTTTGACTCTGGTCTGGCAGGGACTGGGGTTTTTTTTTTTTTCCCTCCTGGATGAGTCCTGGAAGTCGTGCTCGGTCCCTTTTGGACTCCACAAAGCCCTTTTTGAGCGCGGCCGGGGCCGAGACGAAAACATTGGGCTCCCATCCTGAGCCTGAGCTCTGCAAACATGGGCAAAACTTGGGTAAACTGAGGGACTTCTCTGGCTGCTTTCCCCCCCCCTGCTCCTCTAAGCCAGCTCTCCCTGTTGTCCCGTTCCTCCAGGCAGTACCTGAAGCAGGAAAGCCTGGACAAGAAGAGGAAGGAGTTTGACACCAATGGCTGGGCCCTGCTGAGCAAGAAGAGCCAGGTGGGTTTGGAGAAGGGGCCTCCACCTTTCCAGGCTGCTTTTCCTCAGGGATTTGTTGTTTGTGGTCATAGGGGGGGAGGGAGGGAACAAATCCCAGATCTTGGGAGAGGGTTTTTTTTTTTTTCCACGTGGGCAGATTTTGTGCTGGGGCAGGGGAAGGGGGTTAAGCTGGAAGAGGAGGGGTTTAGGTGGGATGGCGGGAAGGAATTCCGCCCCGGGAGGGTGGGGAGGCCCTGGAATGGGTTTCCCAGAGGATTTCCCATCCCTGGAAGTGTCCAAGGCCAGGTTGGACCCACCTGGGATAGTGGGAGGTGGAATGGGACGGGCCGGGATGGGCCTTTGGTCCCTTCCAGCTCAAACCATTCTGTGATTTTGTGGTTTTCCCCCCAATTATTCCAGGCTTGAGCAGCTTTTCCTGCATTCCCAGCTGTTTATTTCCATGGGATCATGGAGCAGTTTGGGTTGGGAGTGACATTTAAAGGGGTTTTCCTTCCCTGGGGGCTCCAAGAGGGACTTGGGGCAAGGAGTGATGAGCCAAGGGATGAGGGGCTTCCAGCTGGGAAAGGGGTGGAACTGGACAGTCTTGAAGTTCCCTTCCAACCCAAACCATCCTGGAATCCTGTGAACTTTAATGACATTTGATGGCCTTTCATTTGCTGCCCTTGGGGAGCCCCTTCAGGGGGGAAAAAGAACCTTTCCCCGAGATCCAACCCGACCGTTCCCCGACTCCCAGAGATCACAGGCGTCCTTCCCGTCGAGCCCTTCACCCCTGGGTGCTGGAAAGGGGGTGGTGGGCCCTCTGGAAGTGGGTGTTTCCCCTCTGGAAGTGGGTGTTTCCCCTCTGGAAGTGGGTGTTTCCCCTCTGGAAGGCGTGTTTCCCTTGCAGGAGATCCCCCAGCAGATGAACGGCAGCGACTGCGGGATGTTCGCCTGCAAATACGCCGACTGCATCACCAAAGACAAACCCATCAACTTCACCCAGGTACCACCCCCGGGGGGGGCACCCCGGGGCCAGGGACCCACCAAAGCCACCCTCTCACTGTCCCCTCTGCAACTGGGAAAAAAACCAGCTGAGGGTCCCTGAGTTGGGAGAAGGGCTGGGAGAGGGCGGGGACGGATCAGAACAGGCTCCAAATGGGGATGGGGCTGGAATTTATGGCTGACGGGGGAGGAGCCAAAGAGGGAGGGAGAAAACAGGCTTAGGAACACCTTCCCCCCACCCATGGTGTCCCTCCTCCCCCCCAGGGGGGCAGGAATGGGGGTGACAGTCAGGGTGTGTCTCCCTCGGGAGACAGTCCTGGATGGACCCTCCAGGGTGAGTCCATCCCATGGGAGATAATCCTGGATGGACCCTCCAGGGTGAGTCCATCCCATGGGAGACAGTCCTGGATGGACCCTCCAGGGTGAGTCCATCCCACAGAGACAGTCCTGGGTGGATCTCTGGTGTGAGTCCATCCCATGGGAGACAGTCCTGGGTGGATCCTCCAGGGTGGGTTCATCCCATGGGAGACAGTCCTGGATGGACCCTCCAGGGTGGGTTCATCCCATGGGAGACAGTCCTGGGTGGACCCTCCAGGGTGGGTTCATCCCATGGGAGACAGTCCTGGATGGAACCTCCAGGGTGAGTCCATCCCATGGGAGATAATCCTGGATGGAACCTCCAGGGTGGGTTCATCCCATGGGAGATAATCCTGGGTGGATCCTCCAGGGTGGGTTCATCCCATGGGAGACAGTCCTGGATGGATCTCTGGTGTGAGTCCATCCCATGGGAGATAATCCTGGGTGGAACCTCCAGGGTGAGTCCATCCCACAGAGACAGTCCTGGGTGGATCTCTGGTGTGGGTTCATCCCATGGGAGACAGTCCTGGATGGACCCTCCAGGGTGAGTCCATCCCATGGGAGACAGTCCTGGATGGACCCTCCAGGGTGGGTTCATCCCATGGGAGACAGTCCTGGATGGATCTCTGGTGTGAGTCCATCCCATGGGAGACCCCATTTCCCTGGGAAAAGCTCCCCAGCCCCAAAAGTGGGGGCACTGCATCCTGAATCCCGAGGAATCCCAGTGCCACCCTCCCTGGAACATCCCCCCCTGCGGGACCCCTTCACCTCCGACTGTCAGGGAACAACAATTCCATCATCCCCTGCCTAGGGATCATTCCCATCACAGCTCCAGCATTCCCTAAATCCCACCTGCTGCCCCTTTTCCAACAGCCAGAAAGCAATTCCCCCCCCTACCATCCCAAAAAAAAAAAGCTGTGGGAAGAGCAGCCGCTCCACGCCCCCCCCTCTCCTGAACATTCCCTTTCTTTTCCCTCTTTTTTCCCCCTTCCCAAAGCAACACATGCCCTACTTCAGGAAGAGGATGGCCTGGGAGATCCTGCACAGGAAGCTCTTATGATGCCAGTGGAGAAGCGAGGGATGGGATCCGAAGTGCCCGGATTTGCCCTGGAGAAGCAGCTCCAGCCCCTTCCCGGGGGGGCTCCAGGACGACACAGGGGAACCAAACCCCGGCTCCTGTCCCTGCTCCGAGGGCACAGGAGTGTTTGGAAGCACACTTGGGGGTTATTTTTGGGGGGGTTGTTTAATTTTTTTCCTTTTTTTTTTTGGGTTTTTTTTGGTTTTTTTTTGGTACAACTTTTCGGGTCCTGGGACTCGGGGGCAGCTCGGAGCATCCAGGGAGGGGGGGGTTTGGTGTTTTTTTCCTGCTTGGAGGCTGGAATTTTGGGAAGGGGAAGGTGCTCCTGTTGCTCTGGGGGGGCTCTGTGAGCTTTGCTGGGAGCCTATTCTATTAATTTAGGGATTAATCCCACCCAAAAAACACCACAAGGAATCCAAGAGGGGAAGACAAGAGGGGTATTGGGATTAATCCCCCCCCAAAAAACACCCCAAGGAATCCAAGATGGGAAGGCAAGAGAGGGATTTTGGGATTAATTCCCCCCAAGGAATCAAGGATGGGAAGGCAAGAGAGGGATTTTGGGATTAATTCCCCTCAAAGAATCCAGGATGGGAAGGCAAGAGAGGGATTTTGGGATTAATTCCCCCCAAGGAATCCAAGATGGGAAGGCAAGAGAGGGATATTGGGATTAATTCCCCTCAAAGAATCCAGGATGGGAAGGCAAGAGAGGGATATTGGGATTAATTCCCCCCAAGGAATCCAAGATGGGAAGGCAAGAGAGGGATTTTGGGATTAATTCCCCCCAAGGAATCCAGGATGGGAAGGCAAGAGAGGGATTTTGGGATTAATTCCCCTCAAAGAATCCAGGATGGGAAGACAAGAGGGGGATATTGGGATTAATTCCCCCCAGGGAATCCAGGATGGGAAGGCAAGAGAGGGATATTGGGATTAATTCCCCCCAAGGAATCCAGGATGGGAAGGCAAGAGAGGGATTTTGGGATTAATTCCCCCCAAGGAATCCAGGATGGGAAGGCAAGAGAGGGATTTTGGGATTAATTCCCCCCAAGGAATCCAGGATGGGAAGACAAGAGGGGGATATTGGGATTAATTCCCCCCAAGGAATCCAGGATGGGAAGACAAGAGAGGGATTTTGGGATTAATTCCCCCCAAGGAATCCAGGATGGGAAGACAAGAGAGGGATATTGGGATTAATTCCCCCCAAGGAATCCAGGATGGGAAGACAAGAGGGGTCTCCTTTGGGGGTGATGGAGGAGGGAGGCTTTGACTGCAGATTTTGGGGTGCCCTCTGTGCCCACAGCTCAGCCCCCACATCCCGAATCCTGGCAGTTCTTGGCACAGCCCCCTGGAGCTCGGGAGAGGCCCTCCCTGGAAGTAATTCCTGGTCAGATCCCACTTTTCTGCCACTCCTTTTCCTTCCTCCTCCTGCATCCCCCGTTCCCCGGCCCGAGGCACAACAAAGGGCCGTGGAACTGCCGTGTAAATATTCCCAGATATTCACAAAGAACAACCTCTGGCGTGTGCTGGGGGGTCGGATCTCCCTTCCCACCCCCTCCCAGCCCTGCCTTTGCCCCCCCTGCAGCTCCTTGGCCCCCTCAGAGCAGGGGGAGCAGCTCCTTTGGCTCTTCCCAGGATGGTTTTCCCGTGTCCTGCCCGGGGGGGGGAGGTCGGGAAGGGGGTGCTGGAGGCAGAGCAGCAATTCCAGAGGCTCTTCCCGAGGTCTCTGCTGCCATCTCAGAGGTAAAAACGTCCAGAAAAAGCACTTCAGCCTCCCGAAAATGGGATTTCTGAGGGGGTGCCCCGAGGCTCCTCATCCTCCTGATCCTCCCTCCCGGGGCCGGTGCTTGGAACTGGGATAACTGACTCCTGGAACTGGGATAACTGACTCCTGGAACTGGGATAACTGACTCCTGGAACTGGGATAATTGATTCCCAGTGCTTGGAACTGGGATAATTGACTCCCTGGAACTGGGATAACTGACTCCCTGGAACTGGGATCATTTATTCCCAGTGCTTGGAACTGGGATAACTGACTCCCTGGAACTGGGATCATTTATTCCCAGTGCTTGGAACTGGGATAACTGACTCCCTGGAACTGGGATCATTTATTCCCAGTGCTTGGAAATGGGATAACTGACTCCCTGGAACTGGGATCATTTATTCCCAGTGCTTGGAAATGGGATAACTGACTCCCTGGAACTGGGATCATTTATTCCCAGTGCTTGGAACTGGGATAACTGACTCCCTGGAACTGGGATAACTGACTCCCTGGAACTGGGATAATTGATTCCCAGTGCTTGGAACTGGGATAATTGATTCCCAGTACTTGGAACTGGGATAATTTATTCCTTGAAACCGGGATAATTGACTCCCTGGAACTGGGATAATTTACTCTCTGGAACTGGGATAATTTATTCCTTGAAACCGGGATAATTGACTCCCTGGAACTGGGATAATTTACTCTCTGGAACTGGGATAATTTATTCCTTGGAACTGGGATAACTTATTCCCTGGAACTGGGGTGATTTATCCTTTGGAACTGGGATCATTTATTCCCTGGAACTGGGATCATTTATTCCCTGGGACTGGGATCATTTATTCCCTGGGACTGGGATCATTTATTCCCAATTTCCCTGGGATGAGCTTCCCAGGCTGCTCCACCTGCTCCTCCCCGCTGTAAATAACCTTTTTTACACAGGGGCAAAGGAGGGAAGGGGCGTCCCCCTTTTTGTATTTTCAGCTTTAGGGAAGGGATGTTTTCTATGGTTTATTTTTGGTTTTGCTCTGCCTGGGAGCAGCAGTTTTGTACCGAATTTCCCCCCCTTTTCCTCCCCAGAATCGTGTCCTTTGCAGGCTGGTTTGTAACCCCCTTCCCTCCTCCTGGTGTGTTTTATACCGACTTCATTTACTACCTTTTTCTATCTTTTATTCGATTAAAAGCTCTGAGGAAAAAAAAAAAAAAAAAAAAAAAAAAAGAAACAAAAAACCCCAATAAAACGAGGGATTTTTTTTCTGGGTTTTGTGTGGACAAAACTGAGCTGGGAGAACCCTGAGGGGCTCGGGGAAAGGGGGGGTTGTGTCATTCCAACAAATCAAATCACTCAGCTGCTCCCAAAATTGAGGGACTGCTCCCGAAATTTAGGGGCCACTCCCAACATTGAGGTTCTGCTCCCAAAATTGAGGTGTTGCTCTCAAAATTGAGGGGCTGCTCCCGAAATTGAGGTGTTGCTCCCAAAACTGAGGGGCTGCTCCCAAAATTGAGGTGTTGCTCCCAAAACTGAGGGGCTGCTCCCAAAATTGAGGGACTGCTCCCAAAATTGGGGGATTGCTCCCAAAACTGAGGGGCTGCTCCCAAAATTCAGATGCTGCTTCCAAAATTCAGATGCTGCTCCCAAAATTGAGGGGCTGCTCCCAAAATTGAGGTGCTGCTCTCAAAATTGGGGGATTGCTCCCAAAACTGAGGGGCTGCTCCCAAAATTGAGGAGCTGCTTCCAAAATTCAGATGCTGCTCCCAAAACAGGTTCTGCTCCCAAAACTGAGGGGCTGCTCCCGAAACTGAGGTGCTTCAGCCCACCTTGGTGGAGGAGGGAGGCAGAGCTGGGGCTCAGAGGCTTTTCCAGCCGTTTTTTGGGGGAGTTCTCACTCCGGGGTTTGAGTCCGAGCTGGGATGGGGAGGGGGGGTCCCGTCCCACTGCCCCGCTTTAGAACCTCCCTCCCTCCCACCCCCCCCCGGGCTGAAAGAGCCGCTCAGCCCCGGCCCAGCCTCCCAAATCAACGAGTCCCTTGTTTTCCCCGGCTCCCAAAAAAGCCGGGCAGGAGCCAGGCCCCTCTCAAAGGCGGCTTGTGCCCGGCCGGGCCCCCCCGGGGCTCCCCCCTCCTCCTCCGTGGCCACCAAAAATGCATTCAGCATTTATCCCCGGGCTTATTAATAGAATAAATCACATTGCCCGGCCTGTGCTGGGGATTTTTCAGGTCATATTGACTTTTTTTTTTTTTTTTTTCCCCTCCCCCCTGCTCTTTTCCTGTATCCTTATTCCTAGACATTTTTTGTTTGGCCTGATAATTTCCCCAAAGAGCCCCTTGACTGGAGCCTCTGACATTCCTCCCAGACACACACGTGGCCTCTGTAAACATCCCACCCCGGGGGCTCAATGCTCCATTCATGGAGCTCCCAGAGCCGTGCCTGGAAGTCGGGAATCGAGTCGGGAATCACCTGCCCGGCTCCCACCGTCCCATCTCCTCCCCGGCCTCCAGGAATCCTCACTCGGAGTTCTCCCCCGGGGGGGGACAGGGGGAGGTTTCTGGCAAGAGGCCGTGGGATGTGAGGAGCTGCTGCTTCCCTGGGTGCTGCTGCTGCTGCTCCTCCTCTCCGGGGTTTTTCGGGGAATTCGGGTTCTGCTCCCGCGCCGGAGCCAAAAAAACCTTCCACGGGTCATCCCGGGAAAGACTCGGCTCAGCTCCTTTTCTCCTGCGGGTCCCTCCTGCCCTGGGGACCCCCCTCCCTCCTCCCTCCCTGCTGCCAGGAGTCCCTCGGGATTCCCGAGAGGGGGGAAAACTGAGTCGTGTCAGCTGGAAATTCCCGATTGTCCCTTTTTCTTCTTCCCAACTTCCCTCTGCAAACCGGGACTGGGGAGAGACACCCACAGGTCCCACCACGTCCCTCATCCTCGGGACCCTCAGGACAACATTCCCAGACCCTCAGGACATTCCCAGACCCTCAGGACATCATTCCCAGACCTTCAGGACATTCCCAGACCTTCAGGACATCATTCCCAGACCCTCAGGGCATCATTCCCAGACCCTCAGGACATCATTCCCAGACCCTCAGGACATTCCCAGACCCTCAGGACCCGACATTCCCAGACGTTCAGGACATTCCCAGACCCTCAGGACATTCCCAGACCCTCAGGACACCATTCCCAGACCCTCAGGACATTCCCAGACCCTCAGGGCATCATTCCCAGACCCTCAGGACATCATTCCCAGACGTTCAGGACATTCCCAGACCTTCAGGACATTCCCAGCCCCTCAGGACATTCCCAGCCCCTCAGGACATTCCCAGACGTTCAGGACATTCCCAGCCCCTCAGGACATTCCCAACCCCTCAGGACATTCCCAGCCCCTCAGGACATTCCCAGACCCTCAGGACATTCCCAGACCCTCAGGACCCGACATTCCCAGACCTTCAGGACATTCCCAGACCCTCAGGATATTCCCAGCCCCTCAGGACATTCCCAGACCCTCAGGATATTCCCAGACCCTCAGGATATTCCCAGCCCCTCAGGACATTCCCAGCCCCTCAGGACATTCCCAGACTCTCAGGACATTCCCAGCCCCTCAGGACATTCCCAGACTCTCAGGACATTCCCAGACCCTCAGGATATTCCCAGACCCTCAGGACATTCCCAGACCCTCAGGACCCAACATTCCCAGCCCCTCAGGACATTCCCAGACGTTCAGGACATTCCCAGCCCCTCAGGACATTCCCAGCCCCCCTGGTTTCCACAGCTTTTCCTCCCGTTGGTGTCCAGCGGCTCCAAGGCTGAGCTGGATTCCCACAGGGAGCGATCCCACCCCCGGGAGATGGTTTGGATCCCGCTGATCCGGTGCCCTGGGGGAGAATTTGTGGCTTCCCGCTGGGTCTGGGGGTTAACAGGTGATTCCCAGCTCTGGGATGGGCCGGGATCTTCTCCTGGACCACGGGGCTCCCCACCCTAATCCCGGCCTTCCCGAGGGGATCCTCTCCATGGGAGGTCCCTGGGAGCTTGTTGTGCATCCCAGAGATCCTCCCGCTCCTGGGAGACCCTCCCTGAGCCAGCCCAGTCCTCCCCTCACCCCCCAAACCCCAAAATCTCTCCCCAAACCTCACCAGTCCTCCCCTCACACCCCAAACCCCAAAATCTCTCCCCAAACCTCACCAGTCCTCCCCCCACACCCCAAACCCCAAAATCTCACCCCAAAGTTCACCAGTCCTCCCCCCACACCCCCAAACCCCAAAATCTCTCCCCAAACCTCACCAGTCCTCCCCTCACACCCCAAACCCCAAAATCTCTCCCCAAACCTCACCAGTCCTCCCCCCACACCCCAAACCCCAAAATCTCACCCCAAAGTTCACCAGTCCTCCCCCCACACCCCAAACCCCAAAATCTCTTCCCCAAACCTCACCAGTCCTCCCCTCACACCCCAAACCCCAAAATCTCACCCCAAACCTCACCAGTCCTCCCCCCACCCCCCAAACCTCACCCCAAATCTCACCAACATCACCCCATCACCCCAAATCTCACCCCAAATCTCACCAGCCAACCCCAAATCTCCCCCTAAACCTCACCAATCCTCCCCCCACCCCCCAAAGCTCACCAGCCAACCCCAAATCTCACCCCAACCCTCAAATCTCACCCCAAACCTCAGCAGCAAACCCCAAACCCGACCCCATCACCCCAAAGCTCACCAGCCCTCCCCCCACACCCCAAACCTGACCCCATCACATCACCCAAGCTCAACAGCAAACCCCAATTCTCCCCCCAACCCCCCCCCCCCATCTCTGGCCCTGCTTTGGGTTGAATTCTGGTTATTTAGGGCCATGGGGTCACATCCCCCTGTCCCTCTTCCCATCTTGGATTTCTTGGGGGGATTCATCCCTAAATCCAAGATTCCCATCTTGGAGTCTTCGGGGTGTTTCTTGTCTTCCCAATTTGGATTTCCAGGGGGGATTTTAATCCCAAACATCCCTCTTGTCTCCCCCTCTTGGATTCCTTGTGGTGTTTTTTTTGGGTGGGATTAATCCCTAAACCCCTCTTGTCTCCCCCTCTTGGACTCCTGGGGGTGTCGGATCGATTTTGAGGGAAGATTTGGGGCCACCCCCCCCTTCCTCCCCCCATTCCCATTCCCATTCCCATTCCCATTCCCATTCCCATTCCCATTCCCAGCAATCCTGGATTCCCCCCCCCCGTTCTGAACTGGGAGGGGGGGTCACGACTCCCTTTCCCCCTCAAGGGGGAGATTTTAGGGCCACGATTTTACCCCCAAAAACGCAAATTTTTGCCCCCCCCAAAAACCCACCTGAGCCGGGGCCGCCCAGTCCGGGACCCTCCTGATCCCAACGAGTCCTAACGAGCCCCCCCGGACCCCCCCGGACCCCCCCAGCCCCGTGATCCCCGCACCCCCCGGCCCTCATTAAACCCTCGCGGGGTCCCGCTGCTTTTATTCCGCTCCTTTATTTAAAAAACAAAACAAAAATAACCCAAAAAACCCCCCCAAAACCTCCCCCAACCCCCCCCCCCCCCCCCGTCCCGAGCCCGCTCTCCGTTCAAACCGTGGGACCCTCGGCGAGAAAAAAAGTCGCTTTTTAGGTTTGAGTTCGGGGAGCTGTTTTTGGTTTCTTTGGGTTTTGGGTTTTTTTTGATTTTTTTGTTTGTTTGTTTGTTGTGAGTATTTATTTTTGGTTGTTGTTCTGTTATTTTTTTTCCTCTTGATTGATTTATTTTTTTTATTTTATTTTTTTTTTGAAAATTTTTTTTCCAAGTTTTTTGGGTTGGTTTTATTTTTTTTTTTCGTTATTTTTTTTATTTTTTTTTTTTTTTTTCCCTTTTCCGGCGTCCTCCCGGGCGCGGGGACACAGGGAAGGCTTTGTCCCGAGCTTGGAGGACGCTGCGGGGCAGCTCTTTGGGGCCCTGGCTCGCTGCCACCCCAAATAGGTGGCCTTTTTTTTTTAGGGGGGGAGATGGGAAGCATCAAAAGCTGCTCAATCCCTCGTTCTTCCCCCTTCCAGCAGCGAAAAAAAAAGGGGTGAAACCCCTTCGGGAGAGATTTTGGGAGGAGGGGTCAGCCCCTTTTGAGGAGGGGTCAGCCCCCCCCCTAAAATGTTTGGAGGAGCACCCCCCCCCAAAAAAAAAATAAGGGTGAAGTGACAGAAAATCCCCGGAAATCCCAAATTTTGGGGTCGGGGCACCCCCCAAAATATTGAATATAAATAATTTTGGGTGCCCCCAAAGCCCCTCCAAACCCGCTCTGGGCTGGGGGGGAGAGGGAGGGGTTTATTCCCAGATATCCCCCTCCCCAAAAAATAAGGGTGAAGTGACAGAAAATCCCCGGAAATCCCAAATTTTGGGGTCGGGAACCCCCAAAGTATTGAATATAAATATTTTTGGGTGCCCCCAAAGCCCCCCCAAACCCCTTCTGGGCTTGGGGAAGGGGGTGTGGTTTGTTCCCAGGCATCCCCCACCCAAAAAATAAGGGTGAAGTGACAGAAAATCCCCGGAAATCCCATATTTTGGGGTCGGGAACCCCCAAAGTATTGAATATAAATATTTTTGGGTGCCCCCAAAGCCCCCCCAAACCCCTTCTGGGCTTGGAGGGAGGGGGGTGGTTTGGAGGGATCAGGGACCCCCAGCCCGACCCAACCCCAACCCCTCGCCCCGAAAAAACCCAACCTACAGCCCCTAAAAATAACCCCCACCCCCCCCAAAAAAGACGCCAACAATCATCAAAGTATTAAAAAAAAAAATAACCAAAACCAACAAAATCCAAACTGGAATTTTCACAGCGAGTTTGGGCCCAAACCTGCTTTTTATTTATTTATTTATTTATTTATTTATTTATTTATTTATTTATTTATTTATTTATTTATTTTTGCCCCTTTTTTGTTTGTTTTTGAGGGGAAAATTGGCCCCGTTTCTGGTGTTTGGCCCCAAATTGCCTCCTTTTTTGGGTACCAACACATTTACCCCTTTTTCTGTTTTTCTTTGGCCCCAAACTTACCCTTTTTTTTTGGTTCCAAATTTCCCCATTTTTGGCCCCAAAGGCAACCTTTTTTGACCCAACAAATTTGCCATCTTTTTTATTTTTTTTTTGGCCCCAAACTTCCACCCCTTTTTTGGCAACCAAAAGTGCCACCTTTTTTGGTTTAAAATTTCACCTCTTTTTTCTTTGGTCCGGAATTGCCCCCTGTTCTTTTTTTTTTGCCCCAAACTCCCCCTGTTTTTGGCCCCAATTCTTCCCTTTGGTGGCACCCAAATGCCTGCTGTGGGACCGCAAATTGCCCCGTTGTTTGTGGTCCCAAATGACCCTTTAGGGTGGTTTTTTTTTTTGGCTCCAAATTCCCCCCTTTTTTTGGTCCCAAATTGCCCCAAATTCCCAAGTTTCGCCCCAAAACGAGGGGCCCTTCCCCAAGGAAAACCTTGGGATGGTTTTTCCAACCCCCCCCGGCGCCCTCCCCCCTCCCCCGGCCCCACAAACATCCCCGACCTCTTTGCGGCCCTCATTAATTAGGGATAATCACCGCTCTCATTAGCGGGGCGCTCCTGCCGGTGCCCCCCTCCCCCCCCCAATCCCGGCA
>NW_024103617.1:17959-42435 GCF_003945595.2 Pipra filicauda
GGGTCTGGGGGGGCTCAGACACCCGGGGGGGGGCTGGAGGGGGGGACACAGAGGGGGCTTCTGCTCCTCCCCCACCCCCCCAGTTTGGGGGTCTCGGCCATCCGGGGGGGTGGCACCGGTCACGGGGGGGGGGTCCTGTTCCCCCCCCCTCCCCACTTTGGGGGTCTGGGACCCCTGCGGGGGTGCAACGGGGGCGTTGGGACCCCCCCCGGGGGTGCAACAGGCGACCCCAAAAAGGTCAGGGGGGGTCCCCAAAAAGCTTGGGGGGGGTCCCCAAAGTCTCGGGGGGGGGTCCCCAAAGTCTCGGGGGGGGGTCCCCAAAGTCTCGGGGGGGGGCCCCAAAGTCTCGCGGGGGGGGCCCGTGCCGGGGCCGGGGGGGGGGGGTGACCGGGGCCGGCCGGGGGGTCCCGCCCCTCCCCCCGTCCCTCCGCTCCCCGTGCCCCCCACGTGTCGCTGTCCCCCCCCCCCGCTCCCACGCGCGTCCCCACGTGTGTGTCCGGCCGTGGCCCCCCCTCCCCGACCCCCCCCCGCCATCTGGCCGCCGCCCCCGCGGCCGAAGCCGCCCTAAGCCCGGCTCTGAACCCGGCCCCGAGCCCGGGCCCCGCCCTGATCCAATTTGCTCCGGGCGGAGCGCGGGATATTTTGGGATCCAGAGGCCCCGGGTGCCCCCCCCCCCCCCGGCCCCTCCCCCAGGGCGGGGGGCTCCGGGATCGGGCCCCCCCGGTGGGAGGGAGCTGCAGGATCCGGGGATCCCGGGGAGGGGTCCGGGGCAGGATCCCAAGGGATGATCCCGGGGAGGATCCCGGGGTGATTCCCCGGGGCAGGATCCCGGCGTGGGATCCCAGTTTGGGATCCCAGGGTGATTCCCCGGGGCAGGATCCCGGTGTGGGATCCCAGTTTGGGATCCCAGGGTGATTCCTGGGGCAGGATCCTGGCGTGGGATCCCAGTTTGGGATCCCAGGGTGATTCCTGGGGCAGGATCCCAGCGTGGGATCCCAGTTTGGGATCCCAGGGTGATTCCCGGGGCAGGATCCCAGTCCAGGACCCTGGTGCGTGATCCCAGTTTGGGATCCCGGGGGCAGGATCCCGGCGTGGGATCCCAGTTTAGGATCCCCGAGCGGCTCCCAGTGCAAGCCCCTGACCCAGTTCCCAGTTTGGGATCCCAGTGCAGGATCCCGGAGCCATTCCCAAGTCGGGGATCCGGGGGCCGGTCTCGGGGCCATTCCCAGTCCAGGATCCCAGCGCAGGATCCTGGGGCCATTCCCAGTTTGGGATTCCAGGGCTATTCCCAGTTTGGGATTCCAGGGCTGTTCCCAGTTTGGGATTCCAGGGCTGTTCCCCGGGCTGCTCCCGGTTCAGGATCCCGAGGCCATTCCCAATCCAGGATCCCGGGGCCGTTGCCAGCGGGGACTGTTCCCGGTCCAGGATCCCGGGGCCGTTCCCGGGGCCGTTCCTGCGGCTCTTCCCAGTTTGGGATCCTGGGGCTGTTCCCGGGGCTGTTCCTGGCTCAGGATCCCGGCGCAGGATCCCGGGGCTGTTCCCGGGGCTGTTCCCAGTTTGGGATCCCGGGGCTGTTCCCGGGGCTGTTCCCAGTTTGGGATCCCGGGGCCGTTCCCAGTCCGGGACCTCGGGGCCGTTCCCGGTTCCCGCTCCCGGGGCCGTTCCCGGGGGTCCCGCCGCTCCCGGGGCCGTTCCCGGGGGTCCCGCCGCTCCCGGGGCCGTTCCCGGTTCCCGCTCCCGGGGCCGTTCCCGGGGGTCCCGCCGCTCCCGGGGCCGTTCCCGGGGGTCCCGCCGGCCCCGCCCGTCCCTCCCCCGTTGCCGTGGCGGAGGCTCCGCCCGGGGCAGCCCCGGCCCGGGGGCGGGCGGGGAAGGGGAAGGGGAAGGGGAAGGCGGCGGATGCTCCGCGCCGGCCCCGACCGCGACCGGCGGCTCCCACCGGCACCGGTACGGGGGTCCCGGGGGGGTCCCGGGGGGAACCGTGGGGGTCCCGGAGGGTCCCGGGGCGGCGGGAACGAGGGGCGGGGTCCCGGCACCGGGCGCGGCTGCGCGAGGAACCGGGGGGGCTCCGGGACCGGGGGGGCTCCGGGACGGGCTCGGGGGGCTCCGGGACCGGGAGGCGGCGGGACGGGACCGGGGGGGGCTCCGAGAAGAGCTCCGGGACGGGCTCGGGACCGGGAGGGCTCCGGGACGGGACCGGGGGGGCTCCGGGACGGGCTCGGGACCGGGAGGGCTCCGGGACGGGAGCGGGGGGGCTCCGGGACGGGAGCGGGGGGTGCTTCGGGACCGGGACGGCTCCGGAAAGCTTTGGGTCGGTACCGGGATGGGCCCGAGGGGGCTCCGGTACCGGGACGGCTCTGAGGGGGGTTCCGGGATGGGACAGGGACCGGGGGGGCTCCGGGAGGGGACCGGGGGGTGCTCCGGGACCGGGATGGCTCCCGGGGGGCTCCGGGACGGGATCGGGACGGTTCCGGTCCCGGGAGGGCCCCGGGATGGAGGGGGCGGCGGCCGGAGGTGCCGCGGGCACCGGGGCTCCTTTTCCACCCCCCCCTTCCCCTCCTCCCGCCCCCGGAGCCCTCGGGGGGTCCCCGACCCGCGCGGGGGGGCCCTGCCCGGGGGTCCCGTCCCGAACTGGGGGTGGAGGGGACAGGGATGAACTGGGGGGCTCGTCCATAACTGGGAGGGAGAAAATGGATCTCCTGGGGGTCCCATTCCTGACTGGGAGGGGGGACATGGTTGTACTGGGGGTCCCATTCCTGACTGGGAGGGGGGACATGGTTGTACTGGGGGT
Organism: Pipra filicauda; assembly: GCF_003945595.2. Classification (NCBI taxonomy): domain Eukaryota; kingdom Metazoa; phylum Chordata; class Aves; order Passeriformes; family Pipridae; genus Pipra; species Pipra filicauda. Next base: position 20,748 of record NW_024103617.1, read on the forward strand.
CCCATTCCTGACTGGGAGGGGGGACATGGTTGTACTGAGGGTCCCATTCCTGACTGGGAGGGGGGATGTGGATGTACTGGGGGTCCCATTCCTGACTGGGAGGGGGGATGTGGATGTACTGGGGGTCCCATCCCAAACTGGGCAGACACAGGGACCCCCTCCCCAACCAAGGGGGGGCACCCCCGGGTGTCCCCCCACCCCACCCCACCCCAGTCAGGGCCCAGCACCACGGGCCGTCCCCAACGTCCCCACCCCTCCCTGGGGGTGTCCCCAATGTCCCCCCCCCTCCCTGGGGGTGTCCCCAACGTCCCCCCCCCTCCCTGGGGGTGTCCCCAAGGTCCCCCCCCCTCCCTGGGGGTGTCCCCAATGTCCCCCCCCCTCCCTGGGGGTGTCCCCACCCCCCCCTCAACTCTTCCATCCCCCCCCCCCAGGAAAGCCCCCTGTGGCTTCCCCCCATTTTTGGGGGATGCCCCCCCGGGCCCCCCCAGCAGTGCCACCTCAGGGACGGTGTCCCCGTGGAGGCCACACTTGTCACCTCGGACATCCCCTGCCTCGATTTCCTCCCTGACTCACCACGGCCACGTGGCCCCTGCCCGGGCCAGATGTGCACCCAGATGTGCCCCCCCGGCCCCCCAGCACCACTCCCACCCCATCCCAGTCCCCCCAGCACCACTCCCACCCCATCCCAGCACCACTCCCACCCCGTCCCAGCTCCATTCCCACCCCCCAGCACCACTCCCACCCCATCCAAGCACCACGCCCACCACCATCCCAGTGCCATTCCCACCCCCCATGCACCACTCGCCACCACAATCCCAGCAACCACCTACTCCCAGCCCAAGCCAGTCCCACCCCGGCACCATTCCATCCTCCCAGACCACGCCCCACGCCCATATCAGCACCATTCCCACCCCATCCCAGTCCCCCCAGCCCCGTTCCCACCCCATCCCAGGCCCATTCCCACCCCATTTTACCCCCTCCAGTCGGGGCCATTCCCTTCCCACCCCATCCAAGCCCCATTCCCGACCCCATTGTTACCCCCTCCAGCCCCGTTCGCCGCACGGCCCAATGCCCGGCAGTCCCCCCAGCCCAGTCCCACCCATCGCCCAGTACCCATTCCCACCTCCCACCCCTCCGTCCCCCATTCCCACCCGCATCCCAGTCCCCCCCCCAGCCCCATTCCCACCCATCCCATCCCACCATCCCATTCCCTCCAACCCCTCCCACCCAATTAGCCCACACCCACCCAGCCACCTTCCCACCCCCCATCCCAGCCCCGGCGTTCCCAACCCGTCCCACCATTTTTACCCCTCCAGCCCCATTCCCCCCCCATCCCAGCCCCCCCAGCCCCGTTCCCACCCCATCCCAGCCCCCCCAGCCCCGTTCCCGCCCCCCCAGCCCCGTTCCCATGCCGTGTCCCCCCCCCCGGCAGGTCTCCGGGCTCGCCGGCGCCATGTCCCGCTGAGCCTCCGCCGGGGCGCGGGGCCGGGACGAGCCATGGGGAGCATCTACAAGGAGTACTTCAACCGGCACAAGATCTGGGAGCACTACAACTACACCAAGGAGGACGCCGAGGGCCCGTCGTCGCCGTCGCGCCGGGCGCTGTCGGGGCTCATCGTGGCCCTGTGCTGCTTCATCGTGCTGGAGAACCTGCTGGTGCTCGTCTCCATCTGCCGCAACAAGCGCCTGCACCTGGCCATGTACATCTTCATCGGCAACCTGGCCTTCTCCGACCTGCTGGCCGGGCTGGCCTTCATGGCCAACATCCTGCTCTCGGGGGCCACCACCTTCAGCCTGACGCCGGTGCAGTGGTTCGTGCGCGAGGGCACGGCCTTCGCCACGCTGGCGGCCTCGGTGTTCAGCCTGCTGGCCATCGCCATCGAGCGCCACGTGGCCATCACCAAGGTGAAGGTGTACAGCAGCGACAAGAACTGCCGCATGGTGCTGCTCATCGGGGCCTGCTGGGTCATCGCCGCCGCCATCGGGAGCCTGCCCATCATGGGCTGGAACTGCATCAGCGACCTGCGCGACTGCTCCACCGTCCTGCCGCTCTACTCCAAGCGCTACGTGCTCTTCGTCACCACCATCTTCACCCTCATCCTGCTGGCCATCGTGGGGCTCTACACGCGCATCTACTGCATCGTGCGCTCCAGCCACGCCGAGATCGCCTCGGCGCAGACCCTGGCGCTGCTCAAGACCGTCACCATCGTGCTGGGCGCCTTCATCGTGTGCTGGCTGCCCGCCTTCATCATCCTCCTCATGGACGCCTCGTGCCCCGTGCGCTCCTGCCGCGTCCTCTACAAGGCCAACTACTTCTTCGCCTTCGCCGCGCTCAACTCGGCCGCCAACCCCGTCATCTACACCCTGCGCAGCAAGGACATGCGCGCCGAGCTCCTGCGCCTGCTCTGCTGCCGCGGGGCCCGCCGGGCGCAGCCCCCCGGCCGCGGGGCGGGGACGGGCGTGGGGGTCCCGCTGCGCTCCTCCAGCTCCCTGGACAGGGGCCCCCCGGCCAAGGGCGAGCTGCCCACCTCGCCCCTCACCCGCGAGTGCACCACCTCCGTCTGAGGGGGGGTCGCGGGGGGGGGGGGGGGGGACGCGCCCGGGGGCGTCCTGGGGGCGCTGCGAGGTCACCCCGCGGATACCCTGTGGATGTCTCGTGGACACCCCACGGATACCCTGTGGATGCCTCATGGACACCCCACGGATACCCTGTGGATGTCTCGTGGACACCCCACGGATACCCTATGGATGTCTCATGGACACCCCACGGATACCCTATGGATGTCCCGTGGATGCCTCGTGGACACCCTATGGCCCTGTGGGTGCTCCAAGGCCACCCCATGGATAACCAATGGATGCGCCATGGACACCCCATGGATACCCCATGGACACCCCATGGACACCCCATGGATAACCAATGGATGCGCCGTGGACACCCCATGGACACCCCATGGATACCCCATGGACACCCCATGGCCCTATGGGTGCTCCAAGGCCACCCCATGGACACCCTATGGATGCGCCATGGAGACCCCATGGATACCCCATGGACACCCCATGGATAACCAGTGGATGCCCCATGGACACCCCATGGATACACTATAGATGCCCCATGGCCCTATGGGTGCTCCAAGATCACCCCATGGATACCCTATGGATGCCCCATGGACACCCCATGGACACCCCATGGATAACCAGTGGATGCCCCATGGACACCCCATGGATACACTATAGATGCCCCATGGCCCTATGGGTGCTCCAAGATCACCCCATGGACACCCCATGGACACCCCATGGACACCCCATGGCCCTATGGGTGCTCCATGGACACCCCCTGGATACCCCATGGACACCCCGTGGCCCCACAGTCACCCCATGGCTGCCCCATGGCCACCCCATGGCTGCCCCACAGCCCTACGGGTGCTCCAAGGCCACCCCCTGACCCCATGGGTGCTCTGAGGCAGCCCCATGGACACCCCATGGCAGCCCCATGGACACCCCATGGCTGCCCCATGGACACCCCATGGCAGCCCCAAGGCCACCCCATGGACACCCCATGGACACCCCATGGCTGCCCCACATCCCTGGGGCTGCCCCATGGACTCCCCCTGGCCCCGAGGCCACCCCAGGGTGGCCCCACAGTGGCCCCACGACCACCCCAAGTGGCCCCCGTGGCCCCCCAAGGCCACCCCGGGGTGGTCCCACGGTACGAAATGAGCGGGACCTTCCCCCTTCTCCAGGTACGGACGGATGGACGGACGGACACCTGCACCTTCATCCCACCGGGGGGCATCTCCCCCCCCCCCTTCCCTCCCACCGCCGGCATTCCCGGTGCCCCCGTTCCCGGGGCCGTTCCCGGGGCCGTTCCCGGTGCCCCCATTCCCGGTGCCATTCCCGGTGCCATTCCCGGGGCCGTTCCCGGTGCCATTCCCGGTGCCGTTCCCGGTGCCATTCCCGGTGCCATTCCCGGTGCCGTTCCCGGGGCCGTTCCCGGGGCCCCCATTCCCGGGTCCCCATTCCCGGTGCCCCCATTCCCGGTGCCATTCCCGGTGCCATTCCCGGTGCCGTTCCCGGGGCCGTTCCCGGGTCCCCATTCCCGGTGCCCCCATTCCCGGTGCCATTCCCGGTGCCATTCCCGGTGCCATTCCCGGGGCCGTTCCCGGCCCCTCGCGGGGCTCGTGGGGCTCTTCCCACGCCCTGCCCGTGCCCCGGGGCCCCCGCGGGACCTGTCGGACGGGTCCCGGGGCCCCTCCCCGCAGCCCCTGGCGCCAGTGGCGAATCCCCCGTGGGCGGCTCCGACCGCTCTTCCCGCCGGGAATGGCCGGGAATGGCCGGGAATCGCCGGGGCGGCTTTTCCCGGGAGAAACGGGGCCCGGGGGCGCCCGTGGTGGGGAGGGGAGGGGAGGGGAGGGGAGGGGAGGGGGGGGCACATTCGAGGACCCCCAGCCCCGCGCGCTGGCGCGTGGAGAGGGGGGGTGGGTCACCCCAGCACGGCTGGTCCCGCTGGGACACCCCCCCCCCCCCCCAAAAAAAATCCCCGGACCACCCCCGGGCCTCTCCAGGAGCCCCCCCCGCCCCCCCCCCGCCCCCCCCCGGACCCCCTTTTTTTTTGTATTAAACCAGTGGTTTTCCAGCCGCCTCCAGCTCCTTCCTGGGCTGGGCTGGGCCGGGAGCCCCCCCCCCAAAACTGGCTGGGGGGGAGGGGGTGATGAGGGGGAGGGGGGGGGGGCTGGGGTTTTGGGGGAGACCCCAGATTTGGAGCGGATTTTCCCGGCAGGAAAATGCCCCCAAAACATCCCCGGCCCCCCCCCCCCCCCCCCCCCCCCCCGACCGCAGCGGCTTCCTCCGCCTTTCGGGGAACCCGCCGGGAAATGGGGGGGCCCCAGACCCCTCCCCGCTCCCCCGAGCCCCCTCCCCGCTCCTCAAACCCCCCCCCCAGCCTGGCTTTGCCCACCCCCGCCCCCCCGGGCCGGTACCGACCTCCCTGGAACCCCCAAAGCGGCCCCGGTTCCTCCCCCGGGGCTGCAGGGGGAGGAAATGGGGGGGTGGGTTTCGTTTCCCCCCCCCCCCCCCCCCCGCTGTCCAGACGTCTCCTGCCCCCGCCGTGACCCGGGGGGGGGGGGAGGGTTCGGTCCACGTGGGTCACCAAGGGTGGCACCGGGTTTGGGGACCCCCACCATGGGCACTGGGACCCCCACGGGGCACAGGGACCCTCGTGGGACACAGGGACCCCCACCATGGGCACAGGGACCCCCACGGCGCACAGGGACCCCCACGGGGCACAGGGACCCCCACCATGGGACCCTCATTGGGCACGGGGAGCCCCACTATGGTGACAGGGACCCCCACGGGACACAGAGACCCTCACTGGGCACAGGGACCCCCACCATTGGCACAGGGACCCCCACCATGGGCACAGGGACCCGCACCATGGGCACAGGGACCCCCACGGGACACGGGGACCCTCAGTGGACACAGGGACCCCCACCATGGGCACAGGGACCCCCACGGGGCACAGGGACCCTCAATGGACACAGAGACCCCCACCATGGGCACAGGGACCCTCGCTGGGCACAGGGACCCCCACGGGGCACAGGGACCCCCACCATTGTCACAGGGACCCTCATTGGGCACAGGGACCCTCACCATTGTCACAGGGACCCCCACGGGACACGGGGACCCTCAGTGGACACAGGAACCCCCACCATGGGCACAGGGACCCTCAGTGGACGCAGGGACCCCCACCATGGGCACAGGGACCCTCAGTGGACGCAGGGACCCCCACCATGGGCACAGGGACCCTCATTTGGCATAGGGACCCCCACGGGGCACACAGACCCTCAGTGGACACAGGGACCCCCACCATGGGCGCAGGGACCCCCACCATGGGCGCAGGGACCCCCACGGGGCACAGGGACCCCCACGGGGCACAGGGACCCTCACTGGGCACAGGGACCCCCACCATGGGCACAGGGACCCTCATGGGGCACAGGGACCCTCAGTGGACACAGGGACCCTCATTGGGCACAGGGACCCCCACCATGGGCACAGGGACCCACCCCCCTCATGGCCGGGCTGCGAGCGGATTTTGGGGGGGTCCGGGGAATCCCGCGGGAAACGGGAAAAGGCCCCAGTGGTACAGCCCACCCCCCCCATCCCCACAGTGGTACAGCCCGTTCCCCCCCTTCTCATAGTGGAACAGCCCCTCTCCCCCTCCCCGCAGTGGTACAACCCCATGACAGGGCCTGTCCCCCCCTCCCCGCAGTGGTACTTTCCAACCGCCCCTCAGCGGCACTTCCCGCCGTTCCCCCCCCATCGTCTCCCCTCAGTGGTACGTCCCAGACCCCCCTCAGGCCTCCCGGTACCGTCCCGGAACCCCCCTTACCCCTCCCCCGGGACCCCGCCGGGGCCTCCCCGGTGCCCCCGGGACCCCCCCGGTCCTCCCGACCCCCCTCGGGCTGCCCCCGGTGCGGGGGGAACGCTCTGCCCCCCCCGGAATGGTGGTGTCCGGCTCCCCCCGCGCGCCCCGCGCGATGGTCCCGCCCGGCGCCGCCCCGCCCCCGCCGCCCGTTTCCGCGCGAAGCCGCCGCTCCCGGTCCCGGCCCCGATCCCGATCCCAAACCCTGCCCTGATCCCAAACCCGGCCCCGATCCCTGCCCTGATCCCAAACCCGGCCCCGATCCCAAACCCTGCCCTGATCCCAAACCCAGCCCCGATCCTAGTCCCGGCCCTGATCCCAAACCCGGCCCCGGTCCCGATCCCAAACCCGGCCCCGATCCCAAACCCGGCCCCGATCCCAAACCCGGCCCCGATCCCAGTCCCGGCCCCTAAGCCCAAACCCGGCCCCGATCCCAACCATCCCGGCCCCGATCCCAGTCCCGGTCCCTGCCCTGATCCCAAACCCGGACCCGATCCCTGCCCTGATCCCAAACCCGGCCCCGATCCCACTCCCGCCCCGATCCCAAACCCGGCCCCGATCCCAGTCCCGATCCCGCCCTGATCCCAAATCCGGCCCCGATCCCGATCCCTGTCCCAGACCCGCTCCCGGTCCTAAAGCCGGCCCCGATCCCAATCCCGATCCCAATCCCTGTCCCAAACCCGGTCCCACTCCCTGTCCTGACCCCGACCCCAAACCCGTTCCCGGTGCCGCTCCCGGTGCCGCTCCCGCCGCTCCCGGTGCCGTTCCCGGTGCCGTTCCCGGTGCCGTTCCCGCTCCCGGTGCCGTTCCCGGTGCCGCTCCCGGTGCCCTCCCGCCGCTCCCGGTGCCGTTCCCGGTGCCGTTCCCGGTGCCGTTCCCGCTCCCGGTGCCGTTCCCGGTGCCGTTCCCGTTCCCGGTGCTGTTCCCGGTGCCGCTCCCGCCGCTCCCGGTGCCGTTCCCGGTACCGTTCCCGGTGCCGTTCCCGCTCCCGGTGCCGGTCCCGCCGCCCCGATGCCGGCCCGGGCCGCGCCGCTGCCCCCGGCCCCGCTGCCCGCCGAGCTGCGCCGACGGTGAGTCCTCAACCGGCCCCGGGACAGGGACAGGGACAGTGACAGCCCCCGATAGTGCCGACCACCCCCCGATATCAGTGACAGTGACAGCCCCCGATAGTGCCGACCCCCCCCGGGACAGGGACAGGGACAGCCCCCGATAGTACCGACCCCCCCCGGGACAGGGACAGTGACAGCCCCCGATAGCAGTGACCCCCCCCCCCGGATGGAAATGACCACCCCCGGATAGGATGACCCCCCCGATAGTAGTGACCCCCCCCCGATATCAGTGACAGTGACAGCCTCTGATAGCAATGACCCCCTGGAGCTGGGATGGGATCAGGGGTGGGACCCCCTGGAGCCGGGATGGGATCAGGGGTGGGACCCCCTGGAGCTGGGATGGGATCAGGGATGGGACCCTCTGGAGCTGGGATGGGATCAGGGATGGGACCCCCTGGAACTGGGATGGGATCAGGGATGGGAACCCCTGGAACTGGGATGGGATCAGGGATGGGACCCCCTGGAGCTGGGATGGGATCAGGGATGGGAACCCCAGAGCCAGGAGGGGGTCAGGGGTGGGACAGACCCCCCAGAACTGGGATGGAGTTGGAAATGGGACCCCCAGAGCCAGGCTGGAGTCAAGGATGGGATCCCTGGAGCTGGGATGGGGTCGGGAATGAGACCCCAACAGAGCTGGGATGGGGTCGGGAATGGGACCCCCAGGGACCAGGATGGGGTTGGGAATGGGACAGACCCCCCTGGAGCCGGGATGGGGTCAGGATTGGGACCCTCTGGAGCCGGGATGGGGTCGGGAAGGGGACAGACCCCTGTAGAGCCAGGATGGGGTCGGGATTGGGACCCTCTGGAGCCGGGATGGGGTCGGGAATGGGACCCCCAGAGACTGGGATGGGGTTGGGAATGGGACAGACCCCCCTGGAGCCGGGATGGGGTCGGGAATGAGACCCCTGTAGAGCCAGGATGGGGTCGGGATTGGGACCCTCTGGAGCCGGGATGGGGTCGGGAAGGGGGGTTTCCCCCCACCCCCCACGGCCGCTTTGTCCCCTGGGAAGGGCACACGTGGCTTCCCAGGGGCTTCTCCGGTGGCTTTTCCCGGATTGGACACGGGGGGGGGGGTGGCCCCAACCCCCCCCCCACTCCCTTGGGGGGTGTCTTGGGCACTGACCCCCCTTCCCAGATTCCCCTCGGGAACAATCCCCCCCTCCTACCCCGATCCGTGTGTCCCCCCCGGAGCCATCCCGGCCATTTTGGGGGGTCCCTTTGTCCCTCCCCCCAAACCCTCGTGGTGACCCCCCGGTGTCCCCCCAGGCTGCAGGACCTGGAGAGGGATGAGGAGACCCTGAGTGAGAAGGTGAGTCCCGGGATCTCCGGGATTTGGCCCCGGTTTTGGGGGGATGGGGGGGGGGGGGGTCACTCCCCCCGGGTTGTCTCCGTGAATCCCGGGATGCTCCGCAGGGACACGTGACCCCCGTGCTGGGAATGGGATTCCTGGGCCTTCCCACCCTCCCCTTCCCTGGGGAATTGGGGGTCCAGGGACACCCCCGTGTGTCCTGTTCCCAACCCCAGCCTGTCCCCCCTGTCCCTGTGCCCCACACCGTCCTCTACATCCCCAGGGAAGTGTCCCCATGCCCCACAGTGTCCCCACAGTGTCCCCACACCGTCCCCTCCATCCCCAGGGAAGTGTCCCCGTGCCCCACAGTGTCCCCACAGTGTCCCCACAGTGTCCCCACACCTTCCCCTCCATCCCCCTGGGAGTGTCCCTGTGCCCCACAGTGTCCCCACACTGTCCCCACAGTGTCCCCAGGGTGTCCCCTGTGTCCCCTCCATCCCCCTGGGAGTGTCCCTGTGCCCCACACTGTCCCCACACTGTCCCCTCCATCCCCAGGGAAGTGTCCCCGTGCCCCACAGTGTCCCCACACTGTCCCCACAGTGTCCCCACAGTGTCCCCTGTGTCCCCTCCATCCCTGTGGGAAGTGTCCCTGTGCCCCACACTGTCCCCCCAGTGTCCCCACACCGTCCCCTCTGTCCCCAGGGAAGTGTCCCCGTGCCCCACACTGTCCCCACACTGTCCCCCCAGTGTCCCCTGTGTCCCCCTGTGTCCCTGTCCCCCCCATTCCCTCCATCCCCTGGGAGGTGTCCCCGTGCCCCAGGGTGTCCCCCCATTGTACCCACAGTCCCATTGTCCCCTCCATCCCCATGGGAGGTGTCCCCGTGCCCCAGGGTGTCCCCCCCTTGTCCCCAGTGTCCCCGTGTCCCCTCCGTGTCCCCCGGGGGTTGTCCCCGTGCCCCAGGGTGTCCCCCTATTGTCCCCAGTGTCCCTGTGTCCCCTCCATCCCCATGGGAGGTGTCCCCGTGTCCCAGGGTGTCCCCCCATTGTCCCCTCCATCCCCCGGGGGGTGTCCCTGTGCCCCAGGGTGTGTCCCCAGTGTCCCCCCAGTCCCCTCCATCCCCCTGGGAGGTGTCCCCGTGCCCCAGGGCATTCCCATTGTCCCCTCCATCCCCCGGGGGGTGTCCCCGTGCCCCAGGGTGTCCCCCCATTGTCCCCCCAGTCCCCGTGTCCCCTCCATCCCCCGGGGGGTGTCCCTGTGCCCCAGGGTGTCCCCCCATTGTCCCCCCAGTCCCCGTGTCCCCTCCATCCCCCGGGGGGTGTCCCCGTGCCCCAGGGTGTCCCCCCATTGCCCCCCCAGTCCCCGTGTCCCCTCCGTGTCCCCCAGGAGAGCGTCCGGGAGCGGCTGAGCCTGATCCAGGGTTTCCTGCAGGCGGAGGCGCAGCGGCGGCTCGGGGAGCTGGAGGCCAAGCTGCGCTGCCAGGAGCTGTCCGAGGTGGGCTCCTGGGGCTGGGGGGGTCAGCCTGGGCTACCCCGGACCCTTTCCTGGCTCTCCTGGATCCGGGGGGGTCATCCTGGGCTCCCGCTGCCCCCCAGACCCCCACCCAGCCTTCCTGGATCTGGGGGGGTCATCCTGGGCTCCCCCCGAACCCCCACCTGGCTGTCCTGGATCTGGGGGGTCATCCTGGGCTCCCCCCGGACCCTTTCCTGGCTCTCCTGGATCTGGGGGGGTCATCCTGGGCTCCCGCTCCCCCCAGACCCTTTCCTGGCTGTCCTGGATCCGGGGGGGTCATCCTGGGCTCCCCCCGGACCCCCACCCGGCCTTCCTGGATCTGGAGGGGTCATCCTGGGCTCCCGCTCCCCCCGGACCCTTTCCTGGCTTTCCTGGATCCGGGGGGGTCATCCTGGGCTCCCCCCAGACCCTTTCCCAGCTGTCCCGGCTCCGGGGGGGTCATCCCAGCTTTCCCCCCCTCCCTCCCCAGGAGCGGTACCTGGCGCAGGTGAAGGCTCTGCTGCACCAGGAGCTCTCGGCAACGGCCAACGGGGCCACCAACGGGGCCACCAACGGGGCCACCACGGCGCCCAACGGGGCCACCAACGGGGCCACCAACGGGGCCAACGGGGCCACCAACGGCCGCGCCCCCAACGGCGCCTCGGGCAGCGACGAGGAGCAGGACGGGGCCGGGGACATGGAGGAAGGGGTGGCCTCCTCCTCCTCCTCCTCCCCGTCCCTGCCGGGCCCCGGCCCCAGGGCGAGGAAGGCCCGGAGGAGCCGATCCAACGGGGAGAGCAGAAGTGAGGGAGGGGAGGGGGGGTTACGGGGTTTTCCAGACGCTTCTCCCGGGGTCTGTTCCCGGTGGGATGGAGGGCGGGGGGGTCCCCGTTCAGGGAGGGGTTCGGGGTCTTCTTGCCTCGGTGCCCAACGATTCCTGGTGGGATGGAGAGCGGGGATCCCCCTGGGAGGGGTTTTGGGGTCTCCTGGCCTTGGAGTGCAGCAGTTCCTGGTGGGATGGAGAGTGGGAATCCCCTCGGGAAGGGTTTTGGGGTCTCCTGGCCTTGGAGTGCAGCAGTTCCTGGTGGGATGGAGAGCAGGGATCCCCCTGGGAGGGGTTTTGGGGTCTCCTGGCCTTGGAGTGCAGCAGTTCCTGGTGGGATGGAGAGCAGGGATCCCCCTGGGAGGGGTTTTGGGGTCTCCTGGCTCTGGTACCCAATGATTCCCAGTGGGATTGAGAGCAGGGATCCCCTCAGGAACGGTCTCCCTGTGGGATGGTGGGGTGCAGGGATGGAAAGGGCTGCTCTCCATCCTCCCTCTCCATCCTCCCTGTCCATCCCCCCTTTCCATCCTCCCTCTCTCATCCTCCCTCTCCATCCCCCCTGTCCATCCCTGTCCATCCCTCTCCATCCCTGTCCATCCCTCTCCATTCCCCATGTCCATCCCTCTCCATCCCTCTCCATCCCTGTCCATCCCCGTGTCCATCCCTGTCCATCCCTGTCCATCCCCCTGTCCATCCCTCTCCATCCCTCTCCATCCCTGTCCATCCGTCCATCCCTGTCCATCCGTCCATCCCTGTCCATCCCCGTGTCCATCCCTGTCCATCCCTCTCCATCCCTGTCCATCCCTCTCCATCCCTGTCCATCCCTGTCCATCCGTCCATCCCTGTCCATCCCTCTCCATCCCTCTCCATCCCTGTCCATCCCTGTCCATCTCTGTCCATCCCTCTCCATCCCTCTCCATCCCTGTCCATCTCTGTCCATCCCTCTCCATCCCTCTCCATCCCTGTCCATCTCTGTCCATCCCTCTCCATCCCTCTCCATCCCTCTCCATCCCTGTCCATCCGTCCATCCCTGTCCATCCCTCTCCATCCCTGTCCATCCGTCCATCCCTGTCCATCCCCGTGTCCATCCCTGTCCATCCCCGTGTCCATCCCTCTCCATCCCTGTCCATCCGTCTATCCCTCTCCATCCCTGTCCATCCCCGTGTCCATCCCTGTCCATCCCTGTCCATCCCCCTGTCCATCCCTGTCCATCCCTGTCCATCCCTGTCCATCCCCGTGTCCATCCCTGTCCATCCCCGTGTCCATCCCTCTCCATCCCTGTCCATCCCCGTGTCCATCCCTGTCCATCCGTCCATCCCTGTCCATCCCTGTCCATCCCTGTCCATCCGTCCATCCCTGTCCATCCCTGTCCATCCCTGTCCATCCCTGTCCATCCCTCTCCATCCCTGTCCATCCCTCTCCATCCCTCTCCATCCCTCTCCATCCCTGTCCATCCGTCCATCCCTCTCCATCCCTGTCCATCCGTCCATCCCTGTCCATCCCCGTGTCCATCCCTCTCCCCGTGTTCCCGGCAGAGTCTCCGGCCAGTTCCCGGGTCACTCGGAGCTCCGGCCGCCCGCCCAACCAGCCCACCCTGCTCAGCCTCTTCTCCAAAGGGTCAGTCGGGGGCTCCTCCTCCTCCTCCTCCTCCTCCTCCTCCTCCTCCTCCTCCTCCTCCTCCCACCCCAGCCAAGCGCCGGGAGAGCCCCCGGTGCCCCCCCGGTGCCCCCCCGGTGCCCCCCCGGCCCCGGGATTGATCCGTGGGGTCCCGATTCCGGCAGATCCACCAAGAGGAAGTCGGAGGAGGTGAACGGGGAGGCGAAGCTGGAGGTGATGATGAGCGTGGAGCGGGAGGAAGAGGAGCTGGAGGACAAGGTGGGTCCGGCCGTCCCGGGGGCTCTCCCGGGCTCTCCTCTCCCGGGGGCTGGGATCGGGTTTCCCGGGACTTTTCCGTGCTCTCCACCCCCCCCTTCCCGCTTTTTTCTGTCCCTTCCTCAAGGAGCAAGATGAGAAGAGGATTAAAATGGAAGCCAGAGACGGGTAAGGGGGAAGGAGAAGGTTCCAGGCTGGAGCCTCGCTGAGGACCTGGAGCTTTTCCATCTTCATCCCGTTTCTCCCCCCCCAGGTCGGAGCTCAGAGACGAAATCCCTCAGGTCAAAATAACCACCCCTGCTAAAGTGAGTCCCTCTCCCTCCATCCCAGCCTTTTTTGGGGGATTTTCCACCCCTTACAACTCCTAAAATTCCACGTTCCAAAGCTTTGGGATGAGTTCACTCTTCCCAAGGTGGTGCATGGATTGTCCTGTGCCCTCTCCCTCCATCCCAGCCTTTTTTTGGGGGGGGTTTTCCACCCCTTAGAACTCCTAAAATTCCATGTTCCAAATCTTTGGGATGAGTTCACTCCTCCCAAGGTGGTGCATGGATTGTCCTGTGCCCTTTTCCTCCATCCCAGCCTTTTTTTGGGGGGGGTTTTCCATCCCTTAGAACTCCTAAAATTCCATGTTCCAAATCTTTGGGATGAGTTCACTCCTCCCAAGGTGGTGCATGGATTGTCCTGTGCCCTCTTCCTCCATCCCAGCCTTTTTTTGGGGGGTTTCCACCCCTTAGAACTCCTAAAATTTCATGTTCCAAATCTTTGGGATGAGTTCACTCTTCCCAAGGGGGTGCATGGATTGTCCTGTGCCCTCTCCCTCCATCCCAGCCTTTTTTTGGGGGGGGTTTCCATCCCTTAAACCTCCTAAAATTCCACATTCCAAAGCTTTGGGATGAGTTCACTCCTCCCAAGGGGGTGGATGGATTGTCCTGTGCCCTCTTCCTCCATCCCAGCCTTTTTTTGGGGGTTTTCCACACCTTAGAACTCCTAAAATTCCACGTTCCAAAGCTTTGGGATGAGTTCACTCCTCCCAAGGGGGTCCATGGATTGTCCTGTGCCCTCTTCCTCCATCCCAACCTTTTTTTGGGGGGTTTCCACCCCTTAGAACTCCTAAAATTCCACGTTCCCAAGCTTTGGGATGAGTTCACTCCTCCCAAGGGGGTGCATGGACTGTCCCAGGGGGGCAAACAAAGCCATTCCCAGCTCATGGACCCTCCCAGGACGGGGCGGGGGGAGCAGCCGGGGCCGTTCCCGGTGTGAAACCAGGGAGATCCCGCCAAACCCCGGGATAATTCCCGGAATGACGGGGCCCCTCTCCCTCAGACCACCCCTCCCAAGTGCGTGGAGTGCCGGCAGTACCTCGACGACCCCGACCTCAAGTTCTTCCAAGGGGATCCCGACGACGCCGTAAGGATCCCGATCCCTGTTTGTCCCCCTGAGATCCCAATCCCTGTTTGTCCCCCCGAGATCCCAATCCCTGTTTGTCCCCCTGAGATCCCAATCCCTGTGGGATCCCAATCCCTGTTTGTCCCCCCAAGATCCCAATCCCTGTTTGTCCCCCCGAGATCCCAATCCCTGTGGGATCCCAATCCCTGTTTGTCCCCCCGAGATCCCAATCCCGTGGATCCCATCCCGGGTTTGTGCCCCCCCAAGAATCCCATCCCTGTGGGTCCCAAGCCCTTTTGGTCCCCCCCAAGATCCCAATCCCTGTGGGATCCCAATCCCTGTTTGTCCCCCCAAGATCCCAATCCCTGTGGGATCCCAATCCCTGTTTGTCCCCCCAAGATCCCAATCCCTGTGGGATCCCAATCCCTGTTTGTCCCCCCAAGATCCCAATCCCTGTGGGATCCCAATCCCTGTTTGTCCCCCCGAGATCCCAATCCCTGTGGGATCCCGGTCCCTGTTTGTCCCCCCGAGATCCCAATCCCTGTTTGTCCCCCCAAGATCCCAATCCCTGTGAGATCCCAATCCCTGTGAGATCCCAATCCCTGTGGGATCCCAATCCCTGTGAGATCCCAATCCCTGTGGGATCCCAATCCCTGTGAGATCCCAATCCCTGTGGGATCCCAATCCCTGTGGGATCCCAATCCCTGTGAGATCCCAATCCCTGTGGGATCCCAATCCCTGTGGGATCCCAATCCCTGTGAGATCCCAATCCCTGTGGGATCCCAGTCCCTGTGAGATCCCAATCCCTGTGAGATCCCAATCCCTGTGGGATCCCAGTCCCTGTTTCCCCCCCAGCTGGAGGAGCCGGAGATGCTGACGGACGAGCGCCTGTCGCTGTTCGACGCCAACGAGGACGGGTTTGAGAGCTACGAGGACCTGCCCCAGCACAAGGTCACCTCCTTCAGGTGAGCTCTGCCCCAGCACAAGGTCACCTCCTTCAGGTGAGCTCTGCCCCTCCTTCAGGTGAGCTCTGCCCCTCCTTCAGGTGAGCTCTGCCCCATCACCTCCTTCAGGTGAGCTCTGCCCCAGCACAGGGTCACACCTCCTTCAGGTGAGCTCTGCCCCTCCTTCAGGTGAGCGCGGCCCCTCCTGTCAGGGGCTCGGCCCCTCACCTCCTTCATGTGAGCTCTGCCCAGACACAGGGTCACACCTCCCTTCCAGGTGAGCTCTGGCCCCTCCTTCAAGGGGAGCTTGCCCCTCCTTCGTGAGCTCTGCCCCATCCCCTTCCGTCAGGTGAGCTCTGCCCTCCTTCATGTGAAGCTCGTGCCCAGCACACTCCGTCAGGTGCTCTGCCCCAGCACCTCCTTCAGGTGAGCTCTAGCCCCAGCCAGGGTCACACAAACACCTCTGCAGGTGAGCTATGCCCCTCCTCAGGTGAGTCTCGCCCCATCACACTCCCTTCAGGTGAGCTCTCCCCTCCTTCAGGTGAGCTTCTGGCCCCTCCGTCAGGGAGCTCTGCCCCATCACCTCCTTCGGTGAGCTCTCCCCAGCACCTCCTTCAGGTGAGCACTAACACCTCCTTCAGGTGAGCTCTGCCCCAGCACAAGGTCACCTCCTTCAGGTGAGCTCTGCCCCAGCACAAGGTCACCTCCTTCAGGTGAGCTCTGCCCCTCCTTCAGGTGAGCTCTGCCCCTCCTTCAGGTGAGCTCTGCCCCAGCACAGGGTCCCCTCCTTCAGGTGAGCTCTGCCCCATCACCTCCTTCAGGTGAGCTCTGCCCCTCCTTCAGGTGAGCTCTGCCCCTCCTTCAGGTGAGCTCTGCCCCAGCACCTCCTTCAGGTGAGCTCTGCCCCAGCACAAGGTCACCTCCTTCAGGTGAGCTCTGCCCCAGCACAAGGTCACCTCCTTCAGGTGAGCTCTGCCCCTCCTTCAGGTGAGCTCTGCCCCATCACCTCCTTCAGGTGAGCTCTGCCCCCAGCACAGGGTCACACTGACAACCCTCCTTCAGGTGAGCTCTGCCCCTCCTTCAGGTGAGCTCTGCCCCATCACCTCCTTCAGGTGAGCTCTGCCCCAGCACCTCCTTCAGGTGAGCTCTACCCCTCCTTCAGGTGAGCTCTGCCCCAGCACAGGGTCACACCTCCTTCAGGTGAGCTCTGCCCCTCCTTCAGGTGAGCTCTGCCCCAGCACAAGGTCACCTCCTTCAGGTGAGCTCTGCCCCTCCTTCAGGTGAGCTCTGCCCCAGCACAGGGTCACACCTCCTTCAGGTGAGCTCTGCCCCTCCTTCAGGTGAGCTCTACCCCTCCTTCAGGTGAGCTCTGCCCCATCACCTCCTTCAGGTGAGCTCTGCCCCTCCTTCAGGTGAGCTCTGCCCCAGCACCTCCTTCAGGTGAGCTCTGCCCCATCACCTCCTTCAGGTGAGCTCCAAAACCGGTGTCAAGGGGCTGCTCAGAGACAGTTTTGGGGCCTCTGAGCAGCAGCAAAGGTGTTTATTTGGGGCCACGTTGGGGTGCCAAAGCAGCCCCCGAGTTCTCAGTGAAGAGTCAGGTGATTTAGGCAATTTTGGTGAGGGAGTGCAGTATTCTATGTGAATATTTATTACAATTAGTTATAATATTCACATCAGGGGGGTTCAGGTGGAGCTGGAGGCAGAGTCATCCTTTTGGGGGTCATTCTCTTGTCCTTCCTCTTCGTGAACTTTTCAGCTTTTCCTGAAAGTCTCACCAAAACCCCCTTTTACTCAGCCCTTCACCCCCCTCCCCAAACGTCCATCCTGTCCAATTTACAACCTTTCTGTTGCATTTCACCAGGACAGAGCCCCCCAAGGACAAACAAGGCCTGATTCTTTCCCTTAATCAACCTCACAACACACATTTTCTGTGTCTCCTTACAACCCAAACACAGCAAATCCCTCAGTGTCTGTGAACCTCTTCTCAGAGCAGGATTTCAGCCTCTAAAAATGCATAAATAAGCATTTGCACTGCAGTGTTAAAACCACAGCTCTTCAGCAAAACCAATCTTGCGTGAATTTACATACATCCCGTTGCTTTTTTAGGGCAAAGAACCTGTACTTTGGCCCAAAGCAGCTCTTCTGTCGTGGAATGGCCGTTTGTAGTGACAGCACTGGGTGAACAACTCGGGGATCCCACAGGCAAAATTCACCCCTTGGGGTCATTAATATAAGAAAACCCCCGAGAGAGTTTAGAAACTGTGAAGCGTGGAAACGGGTTACACTGACCTGTGGATTCAGAGATACTTTTGTGGTCTGATAAATCAAATGCAGGCAATATTTTCCACTCATTTATTGCTCTTGGTGTTGTTACGTTGGCAGGGTGCGTTTGCCCACAACACACATTTACACGAGACAGGGTCGTGGCACCAGGGGATTATTTTCAACGCCCTTACCTCCCCCCCCCCCTGCTCTGGTTTTTCTCTCCCCCGGCAGCGTCTACGACCGCCAGGGCCACCTGTGCCCCTTCGACACGGGGCTCATCGAGAGGAACGTCGAGCTCTACTTCAGCGGCGCCGTCAAGCCCATCTACGACGACAACCCCTGCCTGGACGGTGAGGGCCTGGGGGTCCCTGGGGCTGCTCTCCGGGGGGTTTGGCCCCCCAGGAGCTGGAACTGGGGGGTCTCTGGGCTTTCCAGGAGGGGTGAGAGCCAAGAAGTTGGGGCCCATCAACGCCTGGTGGATCACGGGCTTCGACGGCGGCGAGAAGGCGCTGATCGGCTTCAGCACAGGTGAGGCCTCGCCGGGCCTTCCTGGGGGGGGGTTTGGTCTTTTCTGGGGGGGTTTTTTGGCCTTTTTTTGGCCTTTTTTGGCCTATTTTTTTACCTGTCTTGGGCTACTTTTTGGCCTTTTTTTTGGCCATTTTTTGGCCATTTTTTGGCCTATTTTTTGGCCATTTTTTGGCCATTTTTTGACCACTTCTTTCTTCTTTTCTCCTCTTTCTCTCCTCTCTTTCTCCCTCTTTCCTCCCTCTTTTCTCCCTTTCCCACCTATTTTTCCCTCCCCTTTGGGCTTCTTTTTGGCCATTTTTTGGCTTCCTTTTTTGGCCTTTTTTTGGCCTCTTCTTTCTTCTTTTCTCCTCTTTCTCTCTTCTCTTTCTCCCTGTTTCCTCCCCCTTTTCCCCCTTTCCCACCTATTTTTCCCTCCCCTTTGGGCTACTTTTTGGCCTCTTTTTTTGGCCATTTTTTGGCCTCTTTTTTCTTCTTTTCTCCTCTTTCTCTCTTCTCTTTCTCCTCTTTTCTCACTCTTTCCTTCCCCTTTTCCCCCTTTCCCACCTATTTTTCCCCCTTTCCCACTTATTTTTCCCTCCCCTTTGGGCTACTTTTTGGCCTTTTTTTGGCCATTTTTTGGCCTCTTTTTTTGGCCATTTTTTGGCCTCTTTTTTCTTCTTTTCTCCTCTTTCTCTCTTCTCTTTCTCCTCTTTTCTCACTCTTTCCTCCCCCTTTTCTCCCTTTCCCACCTATTTTTCCCCCTTTCCCACTTATTTTTCCCTCCCCTTTGGGCTACTTTTTGGCCTTTTTTTGGCCATTTTTTGGCCTCTTTTTTTGGCCATTTTTTGGCCTCTTTTTTCTTCTTTTCTCCTCTTTCTCTCTTTTCTTTCTCCTCTTTTCTCACTCTTTCCTCCCCCTTTTCTCCCTTTCCCACCTATTTTTCCCCCTTTCCCACTTATTTTTCCCTCCCCTTTGGGCTACTTTTTGGCCTTTTTTTGGCCATTTTTTGGCCTCTTTTTTTCTTCTTTTCTCCTCTTTCTCTCTTTTCTTTCTCCTCTTTTCTCACTCTTTTCCCCCCTTTTCCCCCTTTCCCACCTATTTTTCCCTCCCCTTTGGGCTACTTTTTGGCCTTTTTTTGGCCATTTTTTGGCCTCTTTTTTTGGCCATTTTTTGACCTATTTTTCTTCTTCTCTCCTCTTTCCCTCCTCCCTTTCTCCTCTTTCCTCCCCCTTTCCTCCCCCTTTTCTCCCTTTCCCACCTACTTTTCCCTCCCCTTTGGGCTACTTTTTGGCCTTTTTTTGGCCATTTTTCGGCCTATTTTTCTTCTTTTCTCCTCTTTCCCTCCTCCCTTTCTCCCCTTTCCTCCCCCTTTTCCCCCTTCCCCCCTATTTCTCCCTCCCCCACGTTCCCCCCCCGTCCCGTCGGGGTCTCCCCCGAGGGACCTTCTCTCCCCCCTTGGCTCTGTGGCCCAGACCCCCCTTGAGCCGCAGCTCCCCCTCCGACCCTGGGGTGGATTTTTTGACGGAATTCCCGGTTTTTCCCCCCGGAATCCCCCCCAGCCTTCGCGGATTACATCCTGATGGAGCCGAGCGAGGAGTACGCGCCCACCTTCGCCCTCATGCAGGAGAAGATCTACATGAGCAAGATCGTGGTGGAGTTCCTGCAGAACAACCCCGACGTCAGCTACGAGGACCTGCTCAACAAGATCGAGGTGGGGGCACCGGGGGGGCACTGGGGGGGTCAGTGACCCCAGGGGGGTCCCCAGCAGGGTCACTGGGGCCACTGGTGGGGTCAGTGTTGGGGTCAGTGTTGGGGTCAGTGTCCCCAGGGGGGTCACCAGCAGGGTCAACAGGGCCACTGGGGGGGTCAGTGGTGGGGTCAGTGTCGACAGGGGGGTCCCCAGCAGGGGCACCAGGGGGTCAGTGGTGGGGTCAGTAACCCAGGGGGGTCCCCAGGGGGGTCACCGGGGCCACTGGGGGGTCAGTGTTGGGGTCAGTGTCCCCAGGGGGGTCCCCAGGGGGGTCCCCAGGGCCAGTGTTGGGGTCAGTGTTGGGGTCATTGTTGGGGTCAGTGACCCCAGGGGGGTCCCCAGGGTCAGTGTTGGGGTCAGTGTCTGGATCAGTCCCCAAGGATGTCCCCAGGGGGGTCCCCAGGGCCAGACATTGAGGGGCTCAAGCGCGTCCAGAGGCAGGAACGGAGCCGAGGAAAGGGCTGGAGAACACGGGAGAGGGGCTGGAGAACATGGAAAAAGGGTTGCAGAACATGGAAAAAGGGTTGCAGAACATGGAAAAAGGGTTGCAGAACATGGAAAAAGGGTTGCAGAACAGGGAGAAGGGGCTGGAGAGCAGGAGGAGGGAGCCCAGTTGGGGCTGGAGAGCAGGAGAAGGGGCTGGAGAGCAGGAGAAGGGGCTGGAGAGCAGGAGGAGGGTCTGGAGAGCAGGAGGAGGGTCTGGAGAGCAGGAGAAGGGTCTGGAGAGCAGGAGAAGGGGCTGGAGAACAGGAGGAGGGTCTGGAGAGCAGGAGGAGGGTCTGGAGAGCAGGAGAAGGGGCTGGAGAACATGGAAAAGGGGCTGGAGAACATGGAAAAGGGGCTGGAGAACATGGAAAAGGGGCTGGAGAACATGGAAAAGGGGCTGGAGAACATGGAAAAGGGGCTGGAGAACATGGAAAAGGGGCTGGAGACGGAAAAGGGGCTTTTCCCCCCTCACCGATCCCGTGATTCCAAGCTGTGCCCCAAGGGGAGGGTCAGGTGGACACCAGGAGGGATTTTTCCGTGGGAAGGGCTGTTGGACACTGGGATGAGCTGCCCGGGGAGGCGGTGGGGTCACCACCCCTGGAGATGTCCCAGAAGGCCACGGTCGGGACCCGCCGACCTCGGGGACCTTTCCCAACTCGCCGATCCCGGGAGCGGGCGGCTGGGGGAGGTGGGAGGGGTCAACCAGCCCTTCCCTGAGCCCTCCCCCGACCCCACAGACCACCGTGCCCCCCGCGGGGCTCAACTTCAACCGGTTCACGGAGGACTCGCTGCTGCGCCACGCCCAGTTCGTGGTGGAGCAGGTGGAGAGCTACGACGAGGCCGGGGACAGCGACGAGCCCCCCGTGCTCATCACCCCCTGCATGAGGGACCTCATCAAGCTGGCCGGGGTCACCCTGGGCAAGAGGTGGGGCTGGGGCACGGCGGCGCCGCGGGAGGGGTGGCGGGGTCGGGGGGAGGTTGGTGGGGAGAAGGGGTTGGGTTGGGTTGGGGGGTGGGTGTTGGGTGTTGGGTTGGGGGTTGAGTTGAGGGTTGGATTGAGGGTTGAGTTGAGGGTTGAGGGTTGGGTTGAGGGGGTGGGTTGGGGGTTGAGTTGAAGGTTGAGTTGAGAGTTGGGTTGAGAGTTGAGTTGAGGATTGGGTTGGAGATTGAGTTGAGGGTTGAGTTGAGGGTTGAGTTGAGGGTTGAGTTGAGGGTTGGGTTGAGGGTTGAGATGAGGGTTGGGTTGAGGGTTGAGTTGAGGGTTGAGATGAGGGTTGGGTTGAGGGTTGAGGGTTGAGGGTTGAGGGTTGGGTTGGGGGTTGAGTTGAAGGTTGAGTTGAGGGTTGGGTTG